>NW_027473884.1:0-125994 GCF_050947335.1 Megachile rotundata
GACAATTACTATACTCATTACTCTTATTATTATCAATCTAACTCATATTATTAACCATATTATGCAGATATGATCGATCGAACGACAATTACTATACTTATTACACTTATTATTATCAATCTAACACATATTATTAGCCATATTATGCTTATATGATCGATAGTACGACAATTACTATACTCATTACTCTTATTATTATCAATCTAACTCATATTATTAATCATATTATGCAGATATGATCGATAGAACTACAATTACTATACTCATTACTCTTATTATTATCAATCTAACTCATGTTATTAGCCATATTATGCTTATATGATCGATAGAACGACAATTACTATACTCACTACTCTTAGTATTATCAATCTAACTCATATTATTAGCCATATTATGCTTATATTATCGATAGAACGACAATTACTATACTTATTACTGTTACTATTATCAATCTAACTCATATTATTAGCCATATTATGCTTATATGATCGATAGAACGACAATTACTATACTTGTTACACTTATTATTATCAATCTAACTCATATTATTAGCCATATGATGCTTATATGATCGATAGAACGACAATTACTATACTTATTACTCTTATTATTATCATTCTAACTCATATTATTAGCCATATTGTGATTACATGAGCGATAGAACGACAATTACTATATTTATTACACTCACTATTATCAATCTAACTCATATTATTAACCATATTATGCAGATATGATCGATAGAACGACAATTACTATACTCATTACTCTTATTATTATCAATCTAACTCATGCTATTAGCCATATTATGGTTATATGATCGATATAACGACAATTACTATACTTAATACTCTTATTATTATCAATCTAACTCATATTATTAACCATATTATGCAGATGTGATCGATAGAACGACAATTACTATACTTATTACTCTTCTTATTATCAATCTAACTCATATTATTAGCCATATTGTGCTTATATGAGCGATAGAACGACAATTACTATATTTATTACACTCACTATTATCAATCTAACTCATATTATTAACCATATTATGCAGATATGATCGATAGAACGACAATTACTATACTTATTACTCTTATTATTATCATTCTAACTCATATTATTAACCATATTATGCTTATATGATCGATAGAACGACAATTACTATACTTGTTACTCTTATTATTATCAATCTAACTCATATTATTAGCCATATTGTGCTTATATGAGCGATAGAACGACAATTACTACATTTATTACACTCACTATTATCAATCTAACTCATATTATTAGCCATATTGTGCTTATATGATCGATAGAACGACAATTACTATACTTATTACTCTTATTATTATCATTCTAACTCATATTATTAGCCATATTGTGCTTATATGATCGGTAGAACGACAATTACTATACTCATTACTCTTATTATTATCAATCCAACTCATATTATTACCCATATTATGCTGATATGATTGATAGAACGACATTCACTATACTTATTACACTCACTATTATCAATCTAACTCATATTATTAACAATATTATGCAGATATGATCGATAGAACGACAATTACTATACTTATTACTCTTATTATTATCATTCTAACTCATATTATTAACCATATTATGCTTATATGATCGATAGAACGACAATTAGTATACTTGTTACTCTTATTATTATCAATCTAACTCATATTATTAGCCATATTGTGCTTATATGAGCGATAGAACGACAATTACTACATTTATTACACTCACTATTATCAATCTAACTCATATTATTAGCCATATTGTGCTTATATGATCGATAGAACGACAATTACTATACTTATTACTCTTATTATTATAAATCTAACTCATATTATTAGCCATATTATGCTTATATGATCGATAGAACGACAATTACTATACTCATTTCTCTTATTATTATCAATCTAACTCATATTATTAGCCATATTATGCTTATATGATCGATAGAACGACAATTACTATACTCACTACTCTTAGTATTATCAATCTAACTCATATTATTAGCCATATTATGCTTATATTATCGATAGAACGACAATTACTATACTTATTACTGTTATTATTATCAATCTAACTCATATTATTAGCCATATTATGCTTATATGATCGATCGAACGACAATTACTATACTTATTACACTTATTATTATCAATCTAACTCATATTATTAGCCATATTATGCTTATATGATCGATAGTACGACAATTACTATACTCATTGCTCTTATTATTATCAATCTAACTCATATTATTAACCATATTATGCAATTATGATCGATAGAACGACAATTACTATACTTATTACTCTTATTATTATCAATCTAACTCATATTATTAGCCATATTGTGATTACATGAGCGATAGAACGACAATTACTATATTTATTACACTCACTATTATCAATCTAACTCATATTATTAACCATATTATGCAGATATGATCGATAGAACGACAATTACTATACACATTACTCTTATTATTATCAATCTAACTCATGCTATTAGCCATACTATGGTTATATGATCGATATAACGACAATTACTATACTTAATACTCTTATTATTATCAATCTAACTCATATTATTAACCATATTATGCAGATATGACCGATAGAACGACAATTACTATACTTATTACTCTTATTATTATCAATCTAACTCATATTATTAGCCATATTGTGCTTATATGATCGATAGAACGACAATTACTATACTTATTACTCTTATTATTATCATTCCAACTCATATTATTAGCCATATTGTGCTTATATGATCGGTAGAACGACAATTACTATACTCATTACTCTTATTATTATCAATCCAACTCATATTATTACCCATATTATGCTGATATGATTGATAGAACGACATTCACTATACTTATTACACTCACTATTATCAATCTAACTCATATTATTAACAATATTATGCAGATATGATCGATAGAACGACAATTACTATACTTATTACTCTTATTATTATCATTCTAACTCATATTATTAACCATATTATGCTTATATGATCGATAGAACGACAATTACTATACTTGTTACTCTTATTATTATCAATCTAACTCATATTATTAGCCATATTGTGCTTATATGAGCGATAGAACGACAATTACTACATTTATTACACTCACTATTATCAATCTAACTCATATTATTAGCCATATTGTGCTTATATGATCGATAGAACGACAATTACTATACTTATTACTCTTATTATTATAAATCTAACTCATATTATTAGCCATATTATGCTTATATGATCGATAGAACGACAATTACTATACTCATTTCTCTTATTATTATCAATCTAACTCATATTATTAGCCATATATGCTATATGATCGATAGAACGACAATTACTATACTCACTACTCTTAGTATTATCAATCTAACTCATATTATTAGCCATATTATATTATATTATCGATAGAACGACAATTACTATACTTATTACTGTTATTATTATCAATCTAACTCATATTATTAGCCATATTATGCTTATATGATCGATCGAACGACAATTACTATACTTATTACACTTATTATTATCAATCTAACTCATATTATTAGCCATATTATGCTTATATGATCGGTAGTACGACAATTACTATACTCATTGCTCTTATTATTATCAATCTAACTCATATTATTAACCATATTATGCAATTATGATCGATAGAACGACAATTACTATACTTATTACACTTATTATTATCAATCTAACTCATATTATTAGCCATATGATGCTTATATGATCGATAGAACGACAATTACTATACTTATTACTCTTATTATTATCAATCTAACTCATATTATTAGCCATATTGTGATTACATGAGCGATAGAACGACAATTACTATATTTATTACACTCACTATTATCAATCTAACTCATATTATTAACCATATTATGCAGATATGACCGATAGAACGACAATTACTATACTTATTACTCTTATTATTATCAATCTAACTCATATTATTAGCCATATTGTGCTTATATGAGCGATAGAACGACAATTACTATATTTATTGCACGCACTATTATCAATCTAACTCACATTATTAGCCATATTATGCTTATATGATCGATAGTACGACAATTACTATACTCATTACTCTTATTATTATCAATCTAACTCATATTATTAACCATATTATGCAGATATGATCGATCGAACGACAATTACTATACTTATTACTCTTATTATTATCAATCTAACTCATATTATTAGCCATATTGTGATTACATGAGCGATAGAACGACAATTACTATATTTATTACACTCACTATTATCAATCTAACTCATATTATTAACCATATTATGCAGATATGATCGATAGAACGACAATTACTATACTCATTACTCTTATTATTATCAATCTAACTCATGCTATTAGCCATATTATGGTTATATGATCGATATAACGACAATTACTATACTTAATACTCTTATTATTATCAATCTAACTCATATTATTAACCATATTATGCAGATGTGATCGATAGAACGACAATTACTATACTTATTACTCTTCTTATTATCAATCTAACTCATATTATTAGCCATATTGTGCTTATATGAGCGATAGAACGACAATTACTATATTTATTACACTCACTATTATCAATCTAACTCATATTATTAACCATATTATGCAGATATGATCGATAGAACGACAATTACTATACTTATTACTCTTATTATTATCATTCTAACTCATATTATTAACCATATTATGCTTATATGATCGATAGAACGACAATTACTATACTTGTTACTCTTATTATTATCAATCTAACTCATATTATTAGCCGTATTGTGCTTATATGAGCGATAGAACGACAATTACTACATTTATTACACTCACTATTATCAATCTAACTCATATTATTAGCCATATTGTGCTTATATGATCGATAGAACGACAATTACTATACTTATTACTCTTATTATTATCATTCTAACTCATATTATTAGCCATATTGTGCTTATATGATCGGTAGAACGACAATTACTATACTCATTACTCTTATTATTATCAATCCAACTCATATTATTACCCATATTATGCTGATATGATTGATAGAACGACATTCACTATACTTATTACACTCACTATTATCAATCTAACTCATATTATTAACAATATTATGCAGATATGATCGATAGAACGACAATTACTATACTTATTACTCTTATTATTATCATTCTAACTCATATTATTAACCATATTATGCTTATATGATCGATAGAACGACAATTACTATACTTGTTACTCTTATTATTATCAATCTAACTCATATTATTAGCCATATTGTGCTTATATGAGCGATAGAACGACAATTACTACATTTATTACACTCACTATTATCAATCTAACTCATATTATTAGCCATATTGTGCTTATATGATCGATAGAACGACAATTACTATACTTATTACTCTTATTATTATAAATCTAACTCATATTATTAGCCATATTATGCTTATATGATCGATAGAACGACAATTACTATACTCATTTCTCTTATTATTATCAATCTAACTCATATTATTAGCCATATTATGCTTATATGATCGATAGAACGACAATTACTATACTCACTACTCTTAGTATTATCAATCTAACTCATATTATTAGCCATATTATGCTTATATTATCGATAGAACGACAATTACTATACTTATTACTGTTATTATTATCAATCTAACTCATATTATTAGCCATATTATGCTTATATGATCGATCGAACGACAATTACTATACTTATTACACTTATTATTATCAATCTAACTCATATTATTAGCCATATTATGCTTATATGATCGATAGTACGACAATTACTATACTCATTGCTCTTATTATTATCAATCTAACTCATATTATTAACCATATTATGCAATTATGATCGATAGAACGACAATTACTATACTTATTACACTTATTATTATCAATCTAACTCATATTATTAGCCATATGATGCTTATATGATCGATAGAACGACAATTACTATACTTATTACTCTTATTATTATCAATCTAACTCATATTATTAGCCATATTGTGATTACATGAGCGATAGAACGACAATTACTATATTTATTACACTCACTATTATCAATCTAACTCATATTATTAACCATATTATGCAGATATGATCGATAGAACGACAATTACTATACACATTACTCTTATTATTATCAATCTAACTCATGCTATTAGCCATACTATGGTTATATGATCGATATAACGACAATTACTATACTTAATACTCTTATTATTATCAATCTAACTCATATTATTAACCATATTATGCAGATATGACCGATAGAACGACAATTACTATACTTATTACTCTTATTATTATCAATCTAACTCATATTATTAGCCATATTGTGCTTATATGATCGATAGAACGACAATTACTATACTTATTACTCTTATTATTATCATTCCAACTCATATTATTAGCCATATTGTGCTTATATGATCGGTAGAACGACAATTACTATACTCATTACTCTTATTATTATCAATCCAACTCATATTATTACCCATATTATGCTGATATGATTGATAGAACGACATTCACTATACTTATTACACTCACTATTATCAATCTAACTCATATTATTAACAATATTATGCAGATATGATCGATAGAACGACAATTACTATACTTATTACTCTTATTATTATCATTCTAACTCATATTATTAACCATATTATGCTTATATGATCGATAGAACGACAATTACTATACCTGTTACTCTTATTATTATCAATCTAACTCATATTATTAGCCATATTGTGCTTATATGAGCGATAGAACGACAATTACTACATTTATTACACTCACTATTATCAATCTAACTCATATTATTAGCCATATTGTGCTTATATGATCGATAGAACGACAATTACTATACTTATTACTCTTATTATTATAAATCTAACTCATATTATTAGCCATATTATGCTTATATGATCGATAGAACGACAATTACTATACTCATTTCTCTTATTAGTATCAATCTAACTCATATTATTAGCCATATTATGCTTATATGATCGATAGAACGACAATTACTATACTCACTACTCTTAGTATTATCAATCTAACTCATATTATTAGCCATATTATGCTTATATTATCGATAGAACGACAATTACTATACTTATTACTGTTATTATTATCAATCTAACTCATATTATTAGCCATATTATGCTTATATGATCGATCGAACGACAATTACTATACTTATTACACTTATTATTATCAATCTAACTCATATTATTAGCCATATTATGCTTATATGATCGATAGTACGACAATTACTATACTCATTGCTCTTATTATTATCAATCTAACTCATATTATTAACCATATTATGCAATTATGATCGATAGAACGACAATTACTATACTTATTACACTTATTATTATCAATCTAACTCATATTATTAGCCATATGATGCTTATATGATCGATAGAACGACAATTACTATACTTATTACTCTTATTATTATCAATCTAACTCATATTATTAGCCATATTGTGATTACATGAGCGATAGAACGACAATTACTATATTTATTACACTCACTATTATCAATCTAACTCATATTATTAACCATATTATGCAGATATGATCGATAGAACGACAATTACTATACACATTACTCTTATTATTATCAATCTAACTCATGCTATTAGCCATATTATGGTTATATGATCGATATAACGACAATTACTATACTTAATACTCTTATTATTATCAATCTAACTCATATTATTAACCATATTATGCAGATATGACCGATAGAACGACAATTACTATACTTATTACTCTTATTATTATCAATCTAACTCATATTATTAGCTATATTATGCTTATATGATCGATAGACCTACAATTACTATACTCATTACTCTTATTATTATCAATCCAACTCATATTATTATCCGTGTTATGCTGATATGATCGATAGAACGACATTCACTATACTTATTACACTCACTATTATCAATCTAACTGATATTATTAGCCATATTGGGCTTATATGAGCGATAGAACGACAATTACTATATTTATTGCACGCACTGTTATCAATCTAACTCACATTATTAGCCATATTATGCTTATATGATCGATAGTACGACAATTACTATACTCATTACTCTTATTATTATCAATCTAACTCATATTATTAACCATATTATGCAGATATGATCGATCGAACGACAATTACTATACTTATTACTCTTATTATTATCAATCTAACTCATATTATTAGCCATATTGTGCTTATATGATCGGTAGAACGACAATTACTATACTCATTACTCTTATTATTATCAATCCAACTCATATTATTACCCATATTATGCTGATATGATTGATAGAACGACATTCACTATAGTTATTACACTCAATATTATCAATCTAACTCATATTATTAACAATATTATGCAGATATGATCGATAGAACGACAATTACTATACTTATTACTCTTATTATTATCATTCTAACTCATATTATTAACCATATTATGCTTATATGATCGATAGAACGACAATTACTATACTTGTTACTCTTATTATTATCAATCTAACTCATATTATTAGTCATATTGTGCTTATATGAGCGATAGAACGACAATTACTACATTTATTACACTCACTATTATCAATCTAACTCATATTATTAGCCATATTGTGCTTATATGATCGATAGAACGACAATTACTATACTTATTACTCTTATTATTATAAATCTAACTCATATTATTAGCCATATTATGCTTATATGATAGATAGAACGACAATTACTATACTCATTTCTCTTATTATTATCAATCTAACTCATATTATTAGCCATATTATGCTTATATGATCGATAGAACGACAATTACTATACTCACTACTCTTAGTATTATCAATCTAACTCATATTATTAGCCATATTATGCTTATATTATCGATAGAACGACAATTACTATACTTATTACTGTTATTATTATCAATCTAACTCATATTATTAGCCATATTATGCTTATATGATCGATCGAATGACAATTACCATACTTATTACACTTATTATTATCAATCTAACTCATATTATTAGCCATATTATGCTTATATGATCGGTAGTACGACAATTACTATACTCATTGCTCTTATTATTATCAATCTAACTCATATTATTAACCATATTATGCAATTATGATCGATAGAACGACAATTACTATACTTATTACACTTATTATTATCAATCTAACTCATATTATTAGCCATATGATGCTTATATGATCGATAGAACGACAATTACTATACTTATTACTCTTATTATTATCAATCTAACTCATATTATTAGCCATATTGTGATTACATGAGCGATAGAACGACAATTACTATATTTATTACACTCACTATTATCAATCTAACTCATATTATTAACCATATTATGCAGATATGATCGATAGAACGACAATTACTATACACATTACTCTTATTATTATCAATCTAACTCATGCTATTAGCCATATTATGGTTATATGATCGATATAACGACAATTACTATACTTAATACTCTTATTATTATCAATCTAACTCATATTATTAACCATATTATGCAGATATGACCGATAGAACGACAATTACTATACTTATTACTCTTATTATTATCAATCTAACTCATATTATTAGCCATATTGTGCTTATATGAGCGATAGAACGACAATTACTATATTTATTGCACGCACTATTATCAATCTAACTCACATTATTAGCCATATTATGCTTATATGATCGATAGTACGACAATTACTATACTCATTACTCTTATTATTATCAATCTAACTCATATTATTAACCATATTATGCAGATATGATCGATCGAACGACAATTACTATACTTATTACACTTATTATTATCAATCTAACACATATTATTAGCCATATTATGCTTATATGATCGATAGTACGACAATTACTATACTCATTACTCTTATTATTATCAATCTAACTCATATTATTAATCATATTATGCAGATATGATCGATAGAACTACAATTACTATACTCATTACTCTTATTATTATCAATCTAACTCATGTTATTAGCCATATTATGCTTATATGATCGATAGAACGACAATTACTATACTCACTACTCTTAGTATTATCAATCTAACTCATATTATTAGCCATATTATGCTTATATTATCGATAGAACGACAATTACTATACTTATTACTGTTACTATTATCAATCTAACTCATATTATTAGCCATATTATGCTTATATGATCGATAGAACGACAATTACTATACTTGTTACACTTATTATTATCAATCTAACTCATATTATTAGCCATATGATGCTTATATGATCGATAGAACGACAATTACTATACTTATTACTCTTATTATTATCAATCTAACTCATATTATTAGCCATATTGTGATTACATGAGCGATAGAACGACAATTACTATATTTATTACACTCACTATTATCAATCTAACTCATATTATTAACCATATTATGCAGATATGATCGATAGAACGACAATTACTATACTCATTACTCTTATTATTATCAATCTAACTCATGCTATTAGCCATATTATGGTTATATGATCGATATAACGACAATTACTATACTTAATACTCTTATTATTATCAATCTAACTCATATTATTAACCATATTATGCAGATGTGATCGATAGAACGACAATTACTATACTTATTACTCTTCTTATTATCAATCTAACTCATATTATTAGCCATATTGTGCTTATATGAGCGATAGAACGACAATTACTATATTTATTACACTCACTATTATCAATCTAACTCATATTATTAACCATATTATGCAGATATGATCGATAGAACGACAATTACTATACTTATTACTCTTATTATTATCATTCTAACTCATATTATTAACCATATTATGCTTATATGATCGATAGAACGACAATTACTATACTTGTTACTCTTATTATTATCAATCTAACTCATATTATTAGCCATATTGTGCTTATATGAGCGATAGAACGACAATTACTACATTTATTACACTCACTATTATCAATCTAACTCATATTATTAGCCATATTGTGCTTATATGATCGATAGAACGACAATTACTATACTTATTACTCTTATTATTATCATTCTAACTCATATTATTAGCCATATTGTGCTTATATGATCGGTAGAACGACAATTACTATACTCATTACTCTTATTATTATCAATCCAACTCATATTATTACCCATATTATGCTGATATGATTGATAGAACGACATTCACTATACTTATTACACTCACTATTATCAATCTAACTCATATTATTAACAATATTATGCAGATATGATCGATAGAACGACAATTACTATACTTATTACTCTTATTATTATCATTCTAACTCATATTATTAACCATATTATGCTTATATGATCGATAGAACGACAATTAGTATACTTGTTACTCTTATTATTATCAATCTAACTCATATTATTAGCCATATTGTGCTTATATGAGCGATAGAACGACAATTACTACATTTATTACACTCACTATTATCAATCTAACTCATATTATTAGCCATATTGTGCTTATATGATCGATAGAACGACAATTACTATACTTATTACTCTTATTATTATAAATCTAACTCATATTATTAGCCATATTATGCTTATATGATCGATAGAACGACAATTACTATACTCATTTCTCTTATTATTATCAATCTAACTCATATTATTAGCCATATTATGCTTATATGATCGATAGAACGACAATTACTATACTCACTACTCTTAGTATTATCAATCTAACTCATATTATTAGCCATATTATGCTTATATTATCGATAGAACGACAATTACTATACTTATTACTGTTATTATTATCAATCTAACTCATATTATTAGCCATATTATGCTTATATGATCGATCGAACGACAATTACTATACTTATTACACTTATTATTATCAATCTAACTCATATTATTAGCCATATTATGCTTATATGATCGATAGTACGACAATTACTATACTCATTGCTCTTATTATTATCAATCTAACTCATATTATTAACCATATTATGCAATTATGATCGATAGAACGACAATTACTATACTTATTACTCTTATTATTATCAATCTAACTCATATTATTAGCCATATTGTGATTACATGAGCGATAGAACGACAATTACTATATTTATTACACTCACTATTATCAATCTAACTCATATTATTAACCATATTATGCAGATATGATCGATAGAACGACAATTACTATACACATTACTCTTATTATTATCAATCTAACTCATGCTATTAGCCATACTATGGTTATATGATCGATATAACGACAATTACTATACTTAATACTCTTATTATTATCAATCTAACTCATATTATTAACCATATTATGCAGATATGACCGATAGAACGACAATTACTATACTTATTACTCTTATTATTATCAATCTAACTCATATTATTAGCCATATTGTGCTTATATGATCGATAGAACGACAATTACTATACTTATTACTCTTATTATTATCATTCCAACTCATATTATTAGCCATATTGTGCTTATATGATCGGTAGAACGACAATTACTATACTCATTACTCTTATTATTATCAATCCAACTCATATTATTACCCATATTATGCTGATATGATTGATAGAACGACATTCACTATACTTATTACACTCACTATTATCAATCTAACTCATATTATTAACAATATTATGCAGATATGATCGATAGAACGACAATTACTATACTTATTACTCTTATTATTATCATTCTAACTCATATTATTAACCATATTATGCTTATATGATCGATAGAACGACAATTACTATACTTGTTACTCTTATTATTATCAATCTAACTCATATTATTAGCCATATTGTGCTTATATGAGCGATAGAACGACAATTACTACATTTATTACACTCACTATTATCAATCTAACTCATATTATTAGCCATATTGTGCTTATATGATCGATAGAACGACAATTACTATACTTATTACTCTTATTATTATAAATCTAACTCATATTATTAGCCATATTATGCTTATATGATCGATAGAACGACAATTACTATACTCATTTCTCTTATTATTATCAATCTAACTCATATTATTAGCCATATTATGCTTATATGATCGATAGAACGACAATTACTATACTCACTACTCTTAGTATTATCAATCTAACTCATATTATTAGCCATATTATGCTTATATTATCGATAGAACGACAATTACTATACTTATTACTGTTATTATTATCAATCTAACTCATATTATTAGCCATATTATGCTTATATGATCGATCGAACGACAATTACTATACTTATTACACTTATTATTATCAATCTAACTCATATTATTAGCCATATTATGCTTATATGATCGATAGTACGACAATTACTATACTCATTGCTCTTATTATTATCAATCTAACTCATATTATTAACCATATTATGCAATTATGATCGATAGAACGACAATTACTATACTTATTACACTTATTATTATCAATCTAACTCATACTGTTAGCCATATGATGCTTATATGATCGATAGAACGACAATTACTATTCTTATTACTCGTATTATTATCAATCTAACTCATATTATTAGCCATATTGTGATTACATGAGCGATAGAACGACAATTACTATATTTATTACACTCACTATTATCAATCTAACTCATATTATTAACCATATTATGCAGATATGATCGATAGAACGACAATTACTATACTCATTACTCTTATTATTATCAATCTAACTCATGCTATTAGCCATATTATGGTTATATGATCGATATAACGACAATTACTATACTTAATACTCTTATTATTATCAATCTAACTCATATTATTAACCATATTATGCAGATATGACCGATAGAACGACAATTACTATACTTATTACTCTTATTATTATCAATCTAACTCATATTATTAACCATATTATGCTTATATGATCGATAGAACGACAATTACTATACTTGTTACTCTTATTATTATCAATCTAACTCATATTATTAGCCATATTGTGCTTATATGAGCGATAGAACGACAATTACTACATTTATTACACTCACTATTATCAATCTAACTCATATTATTAGCCATATTGTGCTTATATGATCGATAGAACGACAATTACTATACTTATTACTCTTATTATTATAAATCTAACTCATATTATTAGCCATATTATGCTTATATGATCGATAGAACGACAATTACTATACTCATTTCTCTTATTATTATCAATCTAACTCATATTATTAGCCATATTATGCTTATATGATCGATAGAACGACAATTACTATACTCACTACTCTTAGTATTATCAATCTAACTCATATTATTAGCCATATTATGCTTATATTATCGATAGAACGACAATTACTATACTTATTACTGTTATTATTATCAATCTAACTCATATTATTAGCCATATTATGCTTATATGATCGATCGAACGACAATTACTATACTTATTACACTTATTATTATCAATCTAACTCATATTATTAGCCATATTATGCTTATATGATCGATAGTACGACAATTACTATACTCATTGCTCTTATTATTATCAATCTAACTCATATTATTAACCATATTATGCAATTATGATCGATAGAACGACAATTACTATACTTATTACACTTATTATTATCAATCTAACTCATATTATTAGCCATATGATGCTTATATGAACGATAGAACGACAATTACTATACTTATTACTCTTATTATTATCAATCTAACTCATATTATTAGCCATATTGTGATTACATGAGCGATAGAACGACAATTACTATATTTATTACACTCACTATTATCAATCTAACTCATATTATTAGCCATATTGTGCTTATATGATCGATAGAACGACAATTACTATACTTATTACTCTTATTATTATAAATCTAACTCATATTATTAGCCATATTATGCTTATATGATCGATATAACGACAATTACTATACTTAATACTCTTATTATTATCAATCTAACTCATATTATTAACCATATTATGCAGATATGACCGATAGAACGACAATTACTATACTCACTACTCTTAGTATTATCAATCTAACTCATATTATTAGCCATATTATGCTTATATTATCGATAGAACGACAATTACTATACTTATTACTGTTATTATTATCAATCTAACTCATATTATTAGCCATATTATGCTTATATGATCGATCGAACGACAATTACTATACTTATTACACTTATTATTATCAATCTAACTCATATTATTAGCCATATTATGCTTATATGATCGATAGTACGACAATTACTATACTCATTGCTCTTATTATTATCAATCTAACTCATATTATTAACCATATTATGCAATTATGATCGATAGAACGACAATTACTATACTTATTACACTTATTATTATCAATCTAACTCATATTATTAGCCATATGATGCTTATATGATCGATAGAACGACAATTACTATACTTATTACTCTTATTATTATCAATCTAACTCATATTATTAGCCATATTGTGATTACATGAGCGATAGAACGACAATTACTACATTTATTACACTCACTATTATCAATCTAACTCATATTATTAGCCATATTGTGCTTATATGATCGATAGAACGACAATTACTATACTTATTACTCTTATTATTATAAATCTAACTCATATTATTAGCCATATTATGCTTATATGATCGATAGAACGACAATTACTATACTCATTTCTCTTATTATTATCAATCTAACTCATATTATTAACCATATTATGCAGATATGACCGACAGAACGACAATTACTATACTTATTACTCTTATTATTATCAATCTAACTCATATTATTAGCCATATTGTGCTTATATGATCGATAGAACGACAATTACTATACTTATTACTCTTATTATTATCATTCCAACTCATATTATTAGCCATATTGTGCTTATATGATCGGTAGAACGACAATTACTATACTCATTACTCTTATTATTATCAATCCAACTCATATTATTACCCATATTATGCTGATATGATTGATAGAACGACATTCACTATACTTATTACACTCACTATTATCAATCTAACTCATATTATTAACAATATTATGCAGATATGATCGATAGAACGACAATTACTATACTTATTACTCTTATTATTATCATTCTAACTCATATTATTAACCATATTATGCTTATATGATCGATAGAACGACAATTACTATACTTGTTACTCTTATTATTATCAATCTAACTCATATTATTAGCCATATTGTGCTTATATGAGCGATAGAACGACAATTACTACATTTATTACACTCACTATTATCAATCTAACTCATATTATTAGCCATATTGTGCTTATATGATCGATAGAACGACAATTACTATACTTATTACTCTTATTATTATAAATCTAACTCATATTATTAGCCATATTATGCTTATATGATCGATAGAACGACAATTACTATACTCATTTCTCTTATTATTATCAATCTAACTCATATTATTAGCCATATTATGCTTATATGATCGATAGAACGACAATTACTATACTCACTACTCTTAGTATTATCAATCTAACTCATATTATTAGCCATATTATGCTTATATTATCGATAGAACGACAATTACTATACTTATTACTGTTATTATTATCAATCTAACTCATATTATTAGCCATATTATGCTTATATGATCGATCGAACGACAATTACTATACTTATTACACTTATTATTATCAATCTAACTCATATTATTAGCCATATTATGCTTATATGATCGATAGTACGACAATTACTATACTCATTGCTCTTATTATTATCAATCTAACTCATATTATTAACCATATTATGCAATTATGATCGATAGAACGACAATTACTATACTTATTACACTTATTATTATCAATCTAACTCATACTGTTAGCCATATGATGCTTATATGATCGATAGAACGACAATTACTATTCTTATTACTCTTATTATTATCAATCTAACTCATATTATTAGCCATATTGTGATTACATGAGCGATAGAACGACAATTACTATATTTATTACACTCACTATTATCAATCTAACTCATATTATTAACCATATTATGCAGATATGATCGATAGAACGACAATTACTATACTCATTACTCTTATTATTATCAATCTAACTCATGCTATTAGCCATATTATGGTTATATGATCGATATAACGACAATTACTATACTTAATACTCTTATTATTATCAATCTAACTCATATTATTAACCATATTATGCAGATATGACCGATAGAACGACAATTACTATACTTATTACTCTTATTATTATCAATCTAACTCATATTATTAGCCATATTGTGCTTATATGATCGATAGAACGACAATTACTATACTTATTACTGTTATTATTATGAATCTGACTCATATTATTAGCTATATTATGCTTATATGATCGATAGACCTACAATTACTATACTCATTACTCTTATTATTATCAATCCAACTCATATTATTACCCGTATTATGCTGATATGATCGATAGAACGACATTCACTATACTTATTACACTCACTATTATCAATCTAACTCATATTATTAGCCATATTGTGCTTATATGAGCGATAGAACGACAATTACTATATTTATTGCACGCACTATTATCAATCTAACTCACATTATTAGCCATATTATGCTTATATGATCGATAGTACGACAATTACTATACTCATTACTCTTATTATTATCAATCTAACTCATATTATTAACCATATTATGCTGATATGATTGATAGAACGACATTCACTATACTTATTACACTCACTATTATCAATCTAACTCATATTATTAACAATATTATGCTTATATTATCGATAGAACGACAATTACTATACTTATTACTGTTATTATTATCAATCTAACTCATATTATTAGCCATATTATGCTTATATGATCGATAGAACGACAATTACTATACTTATTACTCTTATTATTATCAATCTAACTCATATTATTAACCATATTATGCTTATATGATCGATAGAACGACAATTACTATACTTGTTACTCTTATTATTATCAATCTAACTCATATTATTAGCCATATTGTGCTTATATGAGCGATAGAACGACAATTACTACATTTATTACACTCACTATTATCAATCTAACTCATATTATTAGCCATATTGTGCTTATATGATCGATAGAACGACAATTACTATACTTATTACTCTTATTATTATAAATCTAACTCATATTATTAGCCACATTATGCTTATATGATCGATAGAACGACAATTACTATACTCATTTCTCTTATTATTATCAATCTAACTCATATTATTAGCCATATTATGCTTATATGATCGATAGAACGACAATTACTATACTCACTACTCTTAGTATTATCAATCTAACTCATATTATTAGCCATATTATGCTAATATTATCGATAGAACGACAATTACTATACTTATTACTGTTATTATTATCAATCTAACTCATATTATTAGCCATATTATGCTTATATGATCGATCGAACGACAATTACTATACTTATTACACTTATTATTATCAATCTAACTCATATTATTAGCCATATTATGCTTATATGATCGATAGTACGACAATTACTATACTCATTGCTCTTATTATTATCAATCTAACTCATATTATTAACCATATTATGCAATTATGATCGATAGAACGACAATTACTATACTTATTACACTTATTATTATCAATCTAACTCATATTATTAGCCATATTGTGCTTATATGATCGATAGAACGACAATTACTATACTTATTACTCTTATTATTATCATTCCAACTCATATTATTAGCCATATTGTGCTTATATGATCGGTAGAACGACAATTACTATACTCATTACTCTTATTATTATCAATCCAACTCATATTATTACCCATATTATGCTGATATGATTGATAGAACGACATTCACTATACTTATTACACTCACTATTATCAATCTAACTCATATTATTAACAATATTATGCAGATATGATCGATAGAACGACAATTACTATACTTATTACTCTTATTATTATCATTCTAACTCATATTATTAACCATATTATGCTTATATGATCGATAGAACGACAATTACTATACTTGTTACTCTTATTATTATCAATCTAACTCATATTATTAGCCATATTGTGCTTATATGAGCGATAGAACGACAATTACTACATTTATTACACTCACTATTATCAATCTAACTCATATTATTAGCCATATTGTGCTTATATGATCGATAGAACGACAATTACTATACTTATTACTCTTATTATTATAAATCTAACTCATATTATTAGCCATATTATGCTTATATGATCGATAGAACGACAATTACTATACTCATTTCTCTTATTATTATCAATCTAACTCATATTATTAGCCATATTATGCTTATATGATCGATAGAACGACAATTACTATACTCACTACTCTTAGTATTATCAATCTAACTCATATTATTAGCCATATTATGCTTATATTATCGATAGAACGACAATTACTATACTTATTACTGTTATTATTATCAATCTAACTCATATTATTAGCCATATTATGCTTATATGATCGATCGAACGACAATTACTATACTTATTACACTTATTATTATCAATCTAACTCATATTATTAGCCATATTATGCTTATATGATCGATAGTACGACAATTACTATACTCATTGCTCTTATTATTATCAATCTAACTCATATTATTAACCATATTATGCAATTATGATCGATAGAACGACAATTACTATACTTATTACACTTATTATTATCAATCTAACTCATACTGTTAGCCATATGATGCTTATATGATCGATAGAACGACAATTACTATTCTTATTACTCTTATTATTATCAATCTAACTCATATTATTAGCCATATTGTGATTACATGAGCGATAGAACGACAATTACTATATTTATTACACTCACTATTATCAATCTAACTCATATTATTAACCATATTATGCAGATATGATCGATAGAACGACAATTACTATACTCATTACTCTTATTATTATCAATCTAACTCATGCTATTAGCCATATTATGGTTATATGATCGATATAACGACAATTACTATACTTAATACTCTTATTATTATCAATCTAACTCATATTATTAACCATATTATGCAGATATGACCGATAGAACGACAATTACTATACTTATTACTCTTATTATTATCAATCTAACTCATATTATTAGCCATATTGTGCTTATATGATCGATAGAACGACAATTACTATACTTATTACTGTTATTATTATGAATCTGACTCATATTATTAGCTATATTATGCTTATATGATCGATAGACCTACAATTACTATACTCATTACTCTTATTATTATCAATCCAACTCATATTATTACCCGTATTATGCTGATATGATCGATAGAACGACATTCACTATACTTATTACACTCACTATTATCAATCTAACTCATATTATTAGCCATATTGTGCTTATATGAGCGATAGAACGACAATTACTATATTTATTGCACGCACTATTATCAATCTAACTCACATTATTAGCCATATTATGCTTATATGATCGATAGTACGACAATTACTATACTCATTACTCTTATTATTATCAATCTAACTCATATTATTAACCATATTATGCTGATATGATTGATAGAACGACATTCACTATACTTATTACACTCACTATTATCAATCTAACTCATATTATTAACAATATTATGCTTATATTATCGATAGAACGACAATTACTATACTTATTACTGTTATTATTATCAATCTAACTCATATTATTAGCCATATTATGCTTATATGATCGATAGAACGACAATTACTATACTTATTACTCTTATTATTATCAATCTAACTCATATTATTAGCCATATTATGCTTATATGATCGATAGAACAACAATTACTATACTTATTACTCTTATTATTATCAATCTAACTCATATTATTAGCCATATTGTGCTTATATGATCGGTAGAACGACAATTACTATACTCATTACTCTTATTATTATCAATCCAACTCATATTATTACCCATATTATGCTGATATGATTGATAGAACGACATTCACTATACTTATTACACTCACTATTATCAATCTAACTCATATTATTAACAATATTATGCAGATATGATCGATAGAACGACAATTACTATACTTATTACTCTTATTATTATCATTCTATCTCATATTATTAACCATATTATGCTTATATGATCGATAGAACGACAATTACTATACTTGTTACTCTTATTATTATCAATCTAACTCATATTATTAGCCATATTGTTCTTATATGAGCGATAGAACGACAATTACTACATTTATTACACTCACTATTATCAATCTAACTCATATTATTAGCCATATTGTGCTTATATGATCGATAGAACGACAATTACTATACTTATTACTCTTATTATTATAAATCTAACTCATATTATTAGCCATATTATGCTTATATGATCGATAGAACGACAATTACTATACTCATTTCTCTTATTATTATCAATCTAACTCATATTATTAGCCATATTATGCTTATATGATCGATAGAACGACAATTACTATACTCACTACTCTTAGTATTATCAATCTAACTCATATTATTAGCCATATTATGCTTATATTATCGATAGAACGACAATTACTATACTTATTACTGTTATTATTATCAATCTAACTCATATTATTAGCCATATTATGCTTATATGATCGATCGAACGACAATTACTATACTTATTACACTTATTATTATCAATCTAACTCATATTATTAGCCATAATATGCTTATATGATCGATAGTACGACAATTACTATACTCATTGCTCTTATTATTATCAATCTAACTCATATTATTAACCATATTATGCTTATATGATCGATAGAACGACAAATACTATACTTATTACACTTATTATTATCAATCTAACGCATACTATTAGCCATATGATGCTTATATGATCGATAGAACGACAATTACTATACTTATTACTCTTATTATTATCAATCTAACTCATATTATTAGCCATATTGTGATTACATGAGCGATAGAGCGACAATTACTATATTTATTACACTCACTATTATCAATCTAACTCATATTATTAACCATATTATGCAGATATGATCGATAGAACGACAATTACTATACTCATTACTCTTATTATTATCAATCTAACTCATATTATTACCCGTATTATGCTGATATGATCGATAGAACGACATTCACTATACTTATTACACTCACTATTATCAATCTAACTCATATTATTAGCCATATTGTGCTTATATGAGCGATAGAACGACAATTACTATATTTATTGCACGCACTATTATCAATCTAACTCACATTATTAGCCATATTATGCTTATATGATCGATAGTACGACAATTACTATACTCATTACTCTTATTATTATCAATCTAACTCATATTATTAACCATATTATGCTGATATGATTGATAGAACGACATTCACTATACTTATTACACTCACTATTATCAATCTAACTCATATTATTAACAATATTATGCTTATATTATCGATAGAACGACAATTACTATACTTATTACTGTTATTATTATCAATCTAACTCATATTATTAGCCATATTATGCTTATATGATCGATAGAACGACAATTACTATACTTATTACTCTTATTATTATCAATCTAACTCATATTATTAGCCATATTATGCTTATATGATCGATAGAACAACAATTACTATACTTATTACTCTTATTATTATCAATCTAACTCATATTATTAGCCATATTGTGCTTATATGATCGGTAGAACGACAATTACTATACTCATTACTCTTATTATTATCAATCCAACTCATATTATTACCCATATTATGCTGATATGATTGATAGAACGACATTCACTATACTTATTACACTCACTATTATCAATCTAACTCATATTATTAACAATATTATGCAGATATGATCGATAGAACGACAATTACTATACTTATTACTCTTATTATTATCATTCTAACTCATATTATTAACCATATTATGCTTATATGATCGATAGAACGACAATTACTATACTTGTTACTCTTATTATTATCAATCTAACTCATATTATTAGCCATATTGTGCTTATATGAGCGATAGAACGACAATTACTACATTTATTACACTCACTATTATCAATCTAACTCATATTATTAGCCATATTGTGCTTATATGATCGATAGAACGACAATTACTATACTTATTACTCTTATTATTATAAATCTAACTCATATTATTAGCCATATTATGCTTATATGATCGATCGAACGACAATTACTATACTTATTACACTTATTATTATCAATCTAACTCATATTATTAGCCATAATATGCTTATATGATCGATAGTACGACAATTACTATACTCATTGCTCTTATTATTATCAATCTAACTCATATTATTAACCATATTATGCAATTATGATCGATAGAACGACAATTACTATACTTATTACACTTATTATTATCAATCTAACTCATACTATTAGCCATATGATGCTTATATGATCGATAGAACGACAATTACTATACTTATTACTCTTATTATTATCAATCTAACTCATATTATTAGCCATATTGTGATTACATGAGCGATAGAACGACAATTACTATATTTATTACACTCACTATTATCAATCTAACTCATATTATTAACCATATTATGCAGATATGATCGATAGAACGACAATTACTATACTCATTACTCTTATTATTATCAATCTAACTCATGCTATTAGCCATATTATGGTTATATGATCGATATAACGACAATTACTATACTTAATACTCTTATTATTATCAATCTAACTCATATTATTAACCATATTATGCAGATATGACCGATAGAACGACAATTACTATACTTATTACTCTTATTATTATCAATCTAACTCATATTATTAGCCATATTGTGCTTATATGATCGATAGAACGACAATTACTATACTTATTACTGTTATTATTATGAATCTGACTCATATTATTAGCTATATTATGCTTATATGATCGATAGACCTACAATTACTATACTCATTACTCTTATTATTATCAATCCAACTCATATTATTACCCGTATTATGCTGATATGATCGATAGAACGACATTCACTATACTTATTACACTCACTATTATCAATCTAACTCATATTATTAGCCATATTGTGCTTATATGAGCGATAGAACGACAATTACTATATTTATTGCACGCACTATTATCAATCTAACTCACATTATTAGCCATATTATGCTTATATGATCGATAGTACGACAATTACTATACTCATTACTCTTATTATTATCAATCTAACTCATATTATTAACCATATTATGCTGATATGATTGATAGAACGACATTCACTATACTTATTACACTCACTATTATCAATCTAACTCATATTATTAACAATATTATGCTTATATTATCGATAGAACGACAATTACTATACTTATTACTGTTATTATTATCAATCTAACTCATATTATTAGCCATATTATGCTTATATGATCGATAGAACGACAATTACTATACTTATTACTCTTATTATTATCAATCTAACTCATATTATTAGCCATATTATGCTTATATGATCGATAGAACAACAATTACTATACTTATTACTCTTATTATTATCAATCTAACTCATATTATTAGCCATATTGTGCTTATATGATCGGTAGAACGACAATTACTATACTCATTACTCTTATTATTATCAATCCAACTCATATTATTACCCATATTATGCTGATATGATTGATAGAACGACATTCACTATACTTATTACACTCACTATTATCAATCTAACTCATATTATTAACAATATTATGCAGATATGATCGATAGAACGACAATTACTATACTTATTACTCTTATTATTATCATTCTATCTCATATTATTAACCATATTATGCTTATATGATCGATAGAACGACAATTACTATACTTGTTACTCTTATTATTATCAATCTAACTCATATTATTAGCCATATTGTTCTTATATGAGCGATAGAACGACAATTACTACATTTATTACACTCACTATTATCAATCTAACTCATATTATTAGCCATATTGTGCTTATATGATCGATAGAACGACAATTACTATACTTATTACTCTTATTATTATAAATCTAACTCATATTATTAGCCATATTATGCTTATATGATCGATAGAACGACAATTACTATACTCATTTCTCTTATTATTATCAATCTAACTCATATTATTAGCCATATTATGCTTATATGATCGATAGAACGACAATTACTATACTCACTACTCTTAGTATTATCAATCTAACTCATATTATTAGCCATATTATGCTTATATTATCGATAGAACGACAATTACTATACTTATTACTGTTATTATTATCAATCTAACTCATATTATTAGCCATATTATGCTTATATGATCGATCGAACGACAATTACTATACTTATTACACTTATTATTATCAATCTAACTCATATTATTAGCCATAATATGCTTATATGATCGATAGTACGACAATTACTATACTCATTGCTCTTATTATTATCAATCTAACTCATATTATTAACCATATTATGCTTATATGATCGATAGAACGACAAATACTATACTTATTACACTTATTATTATCAATCTAACGCATACTATTAGCCATATGATGCTTATATGATCGATAGAACGACAATTACTATACTTATTACTCTTATTATTATCAATCTAACTCATATTATTAGCCATATTGTGATTACATGAGCGATAGAGCGACAATTACTATATTTATTACACTCACTATTATCAATCTAACTCATATTATTAACCATATTATGCAGATATGATCGATAGAACGACAATTACTATACTCATTACTCTTATTATTATCAATCTAACTCATATTATTACCCGTATTATGCTGATATGATCGATAGAACGACATTCACTATACTTATTACACTCACTATTATCAATCTAACTCATATTATTAGCCATATTGTGCTTATATGAGCGATAGAACGACAATTACTATATTTATTGCACGCACTATTATCAATCTAACTCACATTATTAGCCATATTATGCTTATATGATCGATAGTACGACAATTACTATACTCATTACTCTTATTATTATCAATCTAACTCATATTATTAACCATATTATGCTGATATGATTGATAGAACGACATTCACTATACTTATTACACTCACTATTATCAATCTAACTCATATTATTAACAATATTATGCTTATATTATCGATAGAACGACAATTACTATACTTATTACTGTTATTATTATCAATCTAACTCATATTATTAGCCATATTATGCTTATATGATCGATAGAACGACAATTACTATACTTATTACTCTTATTATTATCAATCTAACTCATATTATTAGCCATATTATGCTTATATGATCGATAGAACAACAATTACTATACTTATTACTCTTATTATTATCAATCTAACTCATATTATTAGCCATATTGTGCTTATATGATCGGTAGAACGACAATTACTATACTCATTACTCTTATTATTATCAATCCAACTCATATTATTACCCATATTATGCTGATATGATTGATAGAACGACATTCACTATACTTATTACACTCACTATTATCAATCTAACTCATATTATTAACAATATTATGCAGATATGATCGATAGAACGACAATTACTATACTTATTACTCTTATTATTATCATTCTAACTCATATTATTAACCATATTATGCTTATATGATCGATAGAACGACAATTACTATACTTGTTACTCTTATTATTATCAATCTAACTCATATTATTAGCCATATTGTGCTTATATGAGCGATAGAACGACAATTACTACATTTATTACACTCACTATTATCAATCTAACTCATATTATTAGCCATATTGTGCTTATATGATCGATAGAACGACAATTACTATACTTATTACTCTTATTATTATAAATCTAACTCATATTATTAGCCATATTATGCTTATATGATCGATCGAACGACAATTACTATACTTATTACACTTATTATTATCAATCTAACTCATATTATTAGCCATAATATGCTTATATGATCGATAGTACGACAATTACTATACTCATTGCTCTTATTATTATCAATCTAACTCATATTATTAACCATATTATGCAATTATGATCGATAGAACGACAATTACTATACTTATTACACTTATTATTATCAATCTAACTCATACTATTAGCCATATGATGCTTATATGATCGATAGAACGACAATTACTATACTTATTACTCTTATTATTATCAATCTAACTCATATTATTAGCCATATTGTGATTACATGAGCGATAGAACGACAATTACTATATTTATTACACTCACTATTATCAATCTAACTCATATTATTAACCATATTATGCAGATATGATCGATAGAACGACAATTACTATACTCATTACTCTTATTATTATCAATCTAACTCATGCTATTAGCCATATTATGGTTATATGATCGATATAACGACAATTACTATACTTAATACTCTTATTATTATCAATCTAACTCATATTATTAACCATATTATGCAGATATGACCGATAGAACGACAATTACTATACTTATTACTCTTATTATTATCAATCTAACTCATATTATTAGCCATATTGTGCTTATATGATCGATAGAACGACAATTACTATACTTATTACTGTTATTATTATGAATCTGACTCATATTATTAGCTATATTATGCTTATATGATCGATAGACCTACAATTACTATACTCATTACTCTTATTATTATCAATCCAACTCATATTATTACCCGTATTATGCTGATATGATCGATAGAACGACATTCACTATACTTATTACACTCACTATTATCAATCTAACTCATATTATTAGCCATATTGTGCTTATATGAGCGATAGAACGACAATTACTATATTTATTGCACGCACTATTATCAATCTAACTCACATTATTAGCCATATTATGCTTATATGATCGACAGTACGACAATTACTATACTCATTACTCTTATTATTAACAATCTAACTCATATTATTAACCATATTATGCTGATATGATTGATAGAACGACATTCACTATACTTATTACACTCACTATTAACAATCTAATTCATATTATTAACAATATTATGCTTATATTATCGATAGAACGACAATTACTATACTTATTACTGTTATTATTATCAATCTAACTCATATTATTAGCCATATTATGCTTATATGATCGATAGAACGACAATTACTATACTTATTACTCTTATTATTATCAATCTAACTCATATTATTAGCCATATTATGCTTATATGATCGATAGAACAACAATTACTATACTTATTACTCTTATTATTATCAATCTAACTCATATTATTAGGCATATTGTGCTTATATGAGCGATAGAACGACAATTACTATATTTATTACACTCACTATTATCAATCTAACTCATATTATTAACCATATTATGCAGATATGATCGATAGAACGACAATTACTATACTCATTACTCTTAATATTATCAATCCAACTCATATTATTAGCCATATTATGCTTATATGATCGATAGAACGAGAATTACTATACTCACTACCCTTAGTATTATCAATCTAACTCATATTATTAGCCATATTGTGCTTATATGAGCGATAGAACGACAATTACTACATTTATTACACTCACTATTATCAATCTAACTCATATTATTAGCCATATTGTGCTTATATGATCGATAGAACGACAATTACTATACTTATTACTCTTATTATTATAAATCTAACTCATATTATTAGCCATATTATGCTTATATGATCGATAGAACGACAATTACTATACTCATTTCTCTTATTATTATCAATCTAACTCATATTATTAGCCATATTATGCTTATATGATCGATAGAACGACAATTACTATACTCACTACTCTTAGTATTATCACTCTAACTCATATTATTAGCCATATTATGCTTATATTATCGATAGAACGACAATTACTATACTTATTACTGTTATTATTATCAATCTAACTCATATTATTAGCCATATTATGCTTATATGATCGATCGAACGACAATTACTATACTTATTACACTTATTATTATCAATCTAACTCATATTATTAGCCATATTATGCTTATATGATCGATAGTACGACAATTACTATACTCATTGCTCTTATTATTATCAATCTAACTCATATTATTAACCATATTATGCAATTATGATCGATAGAACGACAATTACTATACTTATTACACTTATTATTATCAATCTAACTCATATTATTAGCCATATGATGCTTATATGATCGATAGAACGACAATTACTATACTTATTACTCTTATTATTATCAATCTAACTCATATTATTAGCCATATTGTGCTTATATGATCGGTAGAACGACAATTACTATACTCATTACTCTTATTATTATCAATCCAACTCATATTATTACCCATATTATGCTGATATGATTGATAGAACGACATTCACTATACTTATTACACTCACTATTATCAATCTAACTCATATTATTAACAATATTATGCAGATATGATCGATAGAACGACAATTACTATACTTATTACTCTTATTATTATCATTCTAACTCATATTATTAACCATATTATGCTTATATGATCGATAGAACGACAATTACTATACTTGTTACTCTTATTATTATCAATCTAACTCATATTATTAGCCATATTATGCTTATATGATCGATAGAACAACAATTACTATACTTATTACTCTTACTATTATCAATCTAACTCATATTATTAGCCATATTGTGCTTATATGATCGGTAGAACGACAATTACTATACTCATTACTCTTATTATTATCAATCCAACTCATATTATTACCCATATTATGCTGATATGATTGATAGAACGACATTCACTATACTTATTACACTCACTATTATCAATCTAACTCATATTATTAACAATATTATGCAGATATGATCGATAGAACGACAATTACTATACTTATTACTCTTATTATTATCATTCTAACTCATATTATTAACCATATTATGCTTATATGATCGATAGAACGACAATTACTATACTTGTTACTCTTATTATTATCAATCTAACTCATATTATTAGCCATATTGTGCTTATATGAGCGATAGAACGACAATTACTACATTTATTACACTCACTATTATCAATCTAACTCATATTATTAGCCATATTGTGCTTATATGATCGATAGAACGACAATTACTATACTTATTACTCTTATTATTATAAATCTAACTCATATTATTAGCCATATTATGCTTATATGATCGATAGAACGACAATTACTATACTCATTTCTCTTATTATTATCAATCTAACTCATATTATTAGCCATATTATGCTTATATGATCGATAGAACGACAATTACTATACTCACTACTCTTAGTATTATCAATCTAACTCATATTATTAGCCATATTATGCTTATATTATCGATAGAACGACAATTACTATACTTATTACTGTTATTATTATCAATCTAACTCATATTATTAGCCATATTATGCTTATATGATCGATCGAACGACAATTACTATACTTATTACACTTATTATTATCAATCTAACTCATATTATTAGCCATAATATGCTTATATGATCGATAGTACGACAATTACTATACTCATTGCTCTTATTATTATCAATCTAACTCATATTATTAACCATATTATGCTTATATGATCGTTAGAACGACAAATACTATACTTATTACACTTATTATTATCAATCTAACGCATACTATTAGCCATATGATGCTTATATGATCGATAGAACGACAATTACTATACTTATTACTCTTATTATTATCAATCTAACTCATATTATTAGCCATATTGTGATTACATGAGCGATAGAGCGACAATTACTATATTTATTACACTCACTATTATCAATCTAACTCATATTATTAACCATATTATGCAGATATGATCGATAGAACGACAATTACTATACTCATTACTCTTATTATTATCAATCTAACTCATATTATTACCCGTATTATGCTGATATGATCGATAGAACGACATTCACTATACTTATTACACTCACTATTATCAATCTAACTCATATTATTAGCCATATTGTGCTTATATGAGCGATAGAACGACAATTACTATATTTATTGCACGCACTATTATCAATCTAACTCACATTATTAGCCATATTATGCTTATATGATCGATAGTACGACAATTACTATACTCATTACTCTTATTATTATCAATCTAACTCATATTATTAACCATATTATGCTGATATGATTGATAGAACGACATTCACTATACTTATTACACTCACTATTATCAATCTAACTCATATTATTAACAATATTATGCTTATATTATCGATAGAACGACAATTACTATACTTATTACTGTTATTATTATCAATCTAACTCATATTATTAGCCATATTATGCTTATATGATCGATAGAACGACAATTACTATACTTATTACTCTTATTATTATCAATCTAACTCATATTATTAGCCATATTATGCTTATATGATCGATAGAACAACAATTTCTATACTTATTACTCTTATTATTATCAATCTAACTCATATTATTAGCCATATTGTGCTTATATGATCGGTAGAACGACAATTACTATACTCATTACTCTTATTATTATCAATCCAACTCATATTATTACCCATATTATGCTGATATGATTGATAGAACGACATTCACTATACTTATTACACTCACTATTATCAATCTAACTCATATTATTAACAATATTATGCAGATATGATCGATAGAACGACAATTACTATACTTATTACTCTTATTATTATCATTCTAACTCATATTATTAACCATATTATGCTTATATGATCGATAGAACGACAATTACTATACTTGTTACTCTTATTATTATCAATCTAACTCATATTATTAGCCATATTGTGCTTATATGAGCGATAGAACGACAATTACTACATTTATTACACTCACTATTATCAATCTAACTCATATTATTAGCCATATTGTGCTTATATGATCGATAGAACGACAATTACTATACTTATTACTCTTATTATTATAAATCTAACTCATATTATTAGCCATATTATGCTTATATGATCGATAGAACGACAATTACTATACTCATTTCTCTTATTATTATCAATCTAACTCATATTATTAGCCATATTATGCTTATATGATCGATAGAACGACAATTACTATACTCACTACTCTTAGTATTATCAATCTAACTCATATTATTAGCCATATTATGCTTATATTATCGATAGAACGACAATTACTATACTTATTACTGTTATTATTATCAATCTAACTCATATTATTAGCCATATTATGCTTATATGATCGATCGAACGACAATTACTATACTTATTACACTTATTATTATCAATCTAACTCATATTATTAGCCATAATATGCTTATATGATCGATAGTACGACAATTACTATACTCATTGCTCTTATTATTATCAATCTAACTCATATTATTAACCATACTTTGCAATTATGATCGATAGAACGACAATTACTATACTTATTACACTTATTATTATCAATCTAACTCATACTATTAGCCATATGATGCTTATATGATCGATAGAACGACAATTACTATACTTATTACTCTTATTATTATCAATCTAACTCATATTATTAGCCATATTGTGATTACATGAGCGATAGAACGACAATTACTATATTTATTACACTCAGTATTATCAATCTAACTCATATTATTAACCATATTATGCAGATATGATCGATAGAACGACAATTACTATACTCATTACTCTTATTATTATCAATCTAACTCATGCTATTAGCCATATTATGGTTATATGATCGATATAACGACAATTACTATACTTAATACTCTTATTATTTTCAATCTAACTCATATTATTAACCATATTATGCAGATATGACCGATAGAACGACAATTACTATACTTATTACTCTTATTATTATCAATCTAACTCATATTATTAGCCATATTGTGCTTATATGATCGATAGAACGACAATTACTATACTTATTACTGTTATTATTATGAATCTGACTCATATTATTAGCTATATTATGCTTATATGATCGGTAGACCTACAATTACTATACTCATTACTCTTATTATTATCAATCCAACTCATATTATTACCCGTATTATGCTGATATGATCGATAGAACGACATTCACTATACTTATTACACTCACTATTATCAATCTAACTCATATTATTAGCCATATTATGCTTATATGATCGATAGAACGACAATTACTATACTTATTACTCTTATTATTATCAATCTAACTCATATTATTAGCCATATTATGCTTATATGATCGATAGAACAACAATTACTATACTTATTACTCTTATTATTATCAATCTAACTCATATTATTAGGCATATTGTGCTTATATGAGCGATAGAACGACAATTACTATATTTATTACACTCACTATTATCAATCTAACTCATATTATTAGCCATATTGTGCTTATATGATCGATAGAACGACAATTACTATACTTATTACTCTTATTATTATAAATCTAACTCATATTATTAGCCATATTATGCTTATATGATCGATAGAACGACAATTACTATACTCATTTCTCTTATTATTATCAATCTAACTCATATTATTAGCCATATTATGCTTATATGATCGATAGAACGACAATTACTATACTCACTACTCTTAGTATTATCAATCTAACTCATATTATTAGCCATATTATGCTTATATTATCGATAGAACGACAATTACTATACTTATTACTGTTATTATTATCAATCTAACTCATATTATTAGCCATATTATGCTTATATGATCGATCGAACGACAATTACTATACTCATTACTCTTATTATTATCAATCTAACTCATGCTATTAGCCATATTATGGTTATATGATCGATATAACGACAATTACTATACTTAATACTCTTATTATTATCAATCTAACTCATATTATTAACCATATTATGCAGATATGACCGATAGAACGACAATTACTATACTTATTACTCTTATTATTATCAATCTAACTCATATTATTAGCCATATTGTGCTTATATGATCGATAGAACGACAATTACTATACTTATTACTGTTATTATTATGAATCTGACTCATATTATTAGCTATATTATGCTTATATGATCGATAGACCTACAATTACTATACTCATTACTCTTATTATTATCAATCCAACTCATATTATTACCCGTATTATGCTGATATGATCGATAGAACGACATTCACTATACTTATTACACTCACTATTATCAATCTAACTCATATTATTAGCCATATTGTGCTTATATGAGCGATAGAACGACAATTACTATATTTATTGCACGCACTATTATCAATCTAACTCACATTATTAGCCATATTATGCTTATATGATCGACAGTACGACAATTACTATACTCATTACTCTTATTATTATCAATCTAACTCATATTATTAACCATATTATGCTGATATGATTGATAGAACGACATTCACTATACTTATTACACTCACTATTAACAATCTAATTCATATTATTAACAATATTATGCTTATATTATCGATAGAACGACAATTACTATACTTATTACTGTTATTATTATCAATCTAACTCATATTATTAGCCATATTATGCTTATATGATCGATAGAACGACAATTACTATACTTATTACTCTTATTATTATCAATCTAACTCATATTATTAGCCATATTATGCTTATATGATCGATAGAACAACAATTACTATACTTATTACTCTTATTATTATCAATCTAACTCATATTATTAGGCATATTGTGCTTATATGAGCGATAGAACGACAATTACTATATTTATTACACTCACTATTATCAATCTAACTCATATTATTAACCATATTATGCAGATATGATCGATAGAACGACAATTACTATACTCATTACTCTTAATATTATCAATCCAACTCATATTATTAGCCATATTATGCTTATATGATCGATAGAACGAGAATTACTATACTCACTACCCTTAGTATTATCAATCTAACTCATATCATTAGCCATATTATGCTTATATTATCGATAGAACGACAATTACTATACTTATTACTCTTATTATTATCAATCTAACTCATATTATTAGCCATATTATGGTTATATGATCGATAGAACGACAATTACTATACTTATTACTCTTATTATTATCAATCTAACTCGTATTATTAGCCATATTATGCCTATATGATCGATAGAACGACAAATACTATACTTACTACTCTTAAAATTATCAATCTAACTCATATTATTAGCCATATTATGCTTATATGATCGATAGAACGACAATTACTATACTCACTACTCTTAGTATTATCAATCTAACTCATATTGTTAGCCACATTATGCATATATGATCGATAGAACGAGAATTACTATACTCACTACTCTTAGTATTATCAATCTAACTCATATTATTAGCAATATTATGCTTATATTATCGATAGAACGACAATTACTATACTTATTACTCTTATTATTATCAATCTGACTCATATTATTAGCCATATTATGCTTAAATGACCGATAGAACGACAATTACTATACTTATTACTCTTATTATTATCAATCTAACTCATATCATTAGCCATATTATGCTTAAATGATCGATAGAACGACAATTACTATACTTACTACTCTTAGTATTATCACTCTAACTCATATTATTAGCCATATTATGCTTATATTATCGATAGAACGACAATTACTATACTTATTACTCTTATTATTATCAATCTAACTCATATTATTAGCCATATTATGCCTATATGATCGATAGAACGACAATTACTATACTCAGTACTCTTAGTATTATCAATCTAACTCATATTATTAGCCATATTATGCTTATATTATCGATAGAACGACGATTACTATACTTATTACTGTTATTATTATCAATCTAACTCATATTATTAGCCATATTATGCTTAAATGATCGATAGAACGACAATTACTATACTCACTGCTCTTCGTATTATCACTCTAACTCATATTATTAGCCTTATTATGCTTATATGATCGATAGAACGACAATTACTGTACTTATTACTCTTATTATTATCAATCTAACTCATATTATTAGCCATATTATGCTTATATGATCGATAGAACGACAATTACTATACTTATTACTCTTATTATTATCAATCTAACTCATATTATTAGCCATATTGTGCTTATATGAGCGATAGAACGACAATTACTATATTTATTACACTCACTATTATCAATCTAACTCATATTATTAACCATATTATGCAGATATGATCGATAGAACGACAATTACTATACTCATTACTCTTATTATTATCAATCTAACTCATGCTATTAGCCATATTATGGTTATATGATCGATATAACGACAATTACTATACGTATTACTCTTATTATTATCAATCTAACTCATATTATTAACCATATTATGCAGATATGATCGATAGAACGACATTTACTATACTTATTACTCTTATTATTATCAATCTAACTCATATTATTATCCATATTGTGCTTATATGATCGATAGAACGACAATTACTATACTTATTACTCTTATTATTATAAATCTAACTCATATTATTAGCCATATTATGCTTATATGATCGATAGAACGACAATTACTATACTCATTACTCTTATTATTATCAATCTAACTCATATTATTAGCCATATTCTGCTTATATGTTCGATAGAACGACAATTACTATACTAACTACTCTTAGTATTATCAATCTAACTCATATTATTAGCCATATTATGCTTATATTATCGATAGAACGACAATTACTATACTTATTACTGTTATTATTATCAATCTAACTCATATTATTAGCCATATTATGCTTATATGATCGATAGAATGAGAATTACTATACTCACTACTCTTAGTATTATCACTCTAACTCATATTATTAGCCATATTATGCTCATATGATCGAGATAACAACAATTACTATACTTATTACTCTTATTATTATCAATCTAACTCATATTATTAGCCATATTATGCTTAAATGATCGATAGAACGACAATTACTATACTCATTACTCTTATTATTATCATTCTAACTCATATTATTAGCCATATTGTGCTTATATGATCGGTAGAACGACAATTACTATACTCATTACTCTTATTATTATCAATCCAACTCATATTATTACCCATATTATGCTGATATGATTGATAGAACGACATTCACTATACTTATTACACTCACTATTATCAATCTAACTCATATTATTAACAATATTATGCAGATATGATCGATAGAACGACAATTACTATACTTATTACTCTTATTATTATCATTCTAACTCATATTATTAACCATATTATGCTTATATGATCGATAGAACGACAATTACTATACTTGTTACTCTTATTATTATCAATCTAACTCATATTATTAACCATATTATGCAATTATGATCGATAGAACGACAATTACTATACTTATTACACTTACTATTATCAATCTAACTCATATTATTAGCCATATGATGCTTATATGATCGATAGAACGACAATTACTATACTTATTACTCTTATTATTATCAATCTAACTCATATTATTAGCCATATTGTGATTACATGAGCGATAGAACGACAATTACTATATTTATTACACTCACTATTATCAATCTAACTCATATTATTAACCATATTATGCAGATATGATCGATAGAACGACAATTACTATACTTATTACTCTTATTATTATCATTCTAACTCATATTATTAACCATATTATGCTTATATGATCGATCGAACGACAATTACTATACTTATTACTCTTATTATTATCAATCTAACTCATATTATTAGCCATATTGTGCTTATATGATCGGTAGAACGACAATTACTATACTCATTACTCTTATTATTATCAATCCAACTCATATTATTACCCATATTATGCTGATATGATTGATAGAACGACATTCACTATACTTATTACACTCACTATTATCAATCTAACTCATATTATTAACCATATTATGCAGATATGATCGATAGAACGACAATTACTATACTTATTACTCTTATTATTATCATTCTAACTCATATTATTAACCATATTATGCTTATATGATCGATAGAACGACAATTACTATACTTGTTACTCTTATTATTATCAATCTAACTCATATTATTAGCCATATTGTGCTTATATGAGCGATAGAACGACAATTACTACATTTATTACACTCACTATTATCAATCTAACTCATATTATTAGCCATATTGTGCTTATATGATCGATAGAACGACAATTACTATACTTATTACTCTTATTATTATAAATCTAACTCATATTATTAGCCATATTATGCTTATATGATCGATATAACGACAATTACTACACTTATTACTCTTATTATTATCAATCTAACTCATATTATTAACCATATTATGCAGATATGATCGATAGAACGACAATTACTATACTTATTACTCTTATTATTATCAATCTAACTCATATTATTAGCCATATTGTGCTTATATGATCGATAGAACGACAATTACTATACTTATTACTCTTATTATTATAAATCTAACTCATATTATTAGCCATATTATGCTTATATGATCGATAGAACGACAATTACTATACTCATTACTCTTATTATTATCAATCTAACTCATATTATTAGCCATATTCTGCTTATATGATCGATAGAACGACAATTACTATACTCACTACTCTTAGTATTATCAATCTAACTCATATTATTAGCCATATTATGCTTATATTATCGATAGAACGACAATTACTATACTTATTACTGTTATTATTATCAATCTAACTCATATTATTAGCCATATTATACTTATATGATCGATAGAATGAGAATTACTATACTCACTGCTCTTAGTATTATCACTCTAACTCATATTATTAGCCATATTATGCTCATATGATCGAGATAACAACAATTACTATACTTATTACTCTTATTATTATCAATCTAACTCATATTATTAGCCATATTATGCTTAAATGATCGATAGAACGACAATTACTATACTCATTACTCTTATTATTATCATTCTAACTCATATTATTAGCCATATTGTGCTTATATGATCGGTAGAACGACAATTACTATACTCATTGCTCTTATTATTATCAATCCAACTCATATTATTACCCATATTATGCTGATATGATTGATAGAACGACATTCACTATACTTATTACACTCACTATTATCAATCTAACTCATATTATTAACAATATTATGCAGATATGATCGATAGAACGACAATTACTATACTTATTACTCTTATTATTATCATTCTAACTCATATTATTAACCATATTATGCTTATATGATCGATAGAACGACAATTACTATACTTGTTACACTTATTATTATCAATCTAACTCATATTATTAGCCATATTGTGCTTATATGAGCGATAGAACGACAATTACTACATTTATTACACTCACTATTATCAATCTAACTCATATTATTAGCCATATTGTGCTTATATGATCGATAGAACGACAATTACTATACTCATTACTCTTATTATTATAAATCTAACTCATATTATTACCCATATTATGCTGATATGATTGATAGAACGACATTCACTATACTTATTACACTCACTATTATCAATCTAACTCATATTATTAACAATATTATGCAGATATGATCGATAGAACGACAATTACTATACTTATTACTCTTATTATTATCATTCTAACTCATATTATTAACCATATTATGCTTATATGATCGATAGAACGACAATTACTATACTTGTTACTCTTATTATTATCAATCTAACTCATATTATTAGCCATATTGTGCTTATATGAGCGATAGAACGACAATTACTACATTTATTACACTCACTATTATCAATCTAACTCATATTATTAGCCATATTGTGCTTATATGATCGATAGAACGACAATTACTATACTTATTACTCTTATTATTATAAATCTAACTCATATTATTAGCCATATTATGCTTATATGATCGATAGAACGACAATTACTATACTCATTTCTCTTATTATTATCAATCTAACTCATATTATTAGCCATATTATGCTTATATGATCGATAGAACGACAATTACTATACTCACTACTCTTAGTATTATCAATCTAACTCATATTATTAGCCATATTATGCTTATATTATCGATAGAACGACAATTACTATACTTATTACTGTTATTATTATCAATCTAACTCATATTATTAGCCATATTATGCTTATATGATCGATCGAACGACAATTGCTATACTTATTACACTTATTATTATCAATCTAACTCATATTATTAGCCATAATATGCTTATATGATCGATAGTACGACAATTACTATACTCATTGCTCTTATTATTATCAATCTAACTCATATTATTAACCATATTATGCAATTATGATCGATAGAACGACAATTACTATACTTATTACACTTATTATTATCAATCTAACTCATATTATTAGCCATATGATGCTTATATGATCGATAGAACGACAATTACTATACTTATTACTCTTATTATTATCAATCTAACTCATATTATTAGCCATATTGTGATTACATGAGCGATAGAACGACAATTACTATATTTATTACACTCACTATTATCAATCTAACTCATATTATTAACCATATTATGCAGATATGATCGATAGAACGACAATTACTATACTTATTACTCTTATTATTATCATTCTAACTCATATTATTAACCATATTATGCTTATATGATCGATCGAACGACAATTGCTATACTTATTACTCTTATTATTATCAATCTAACTCATATTATTAGCCATATTGTGCTTATATGATCGGTAGAACGACAATTACTATACTCATTACTCTTATTATTATCAATCCAACTCATATTATTACCCATATTATGCTGATATGATTGATAGAACGACATTCACTATACTTATTACACTCACTATTATCAATCTAACTCATATTATTAACAATATTATGCAGATATGATCGATAGAACGACAATTACTATACTTATTACTCTTATTATTATCATTCTAACTCATATTATTAACCATATTATGCTTATATGATCGATAGAACGACAATTACTATACTTATTACTCTTATTATTATGAATCTTACTCATATTATTAGCCATATTATGCTTATATGATCGATATAACGACAATTACTACACTTATTACTCTTATTATTATCAATCTAACTCATATTATTAACCATATTATGCAGATATGATCGATAGAACGACAATTACTATACTTATTACTCTTATTATTATCAATCCAACTCATATTATTACCCATATTATGCTGATATGATCGATAGAACGACATTCACTATACTTATTACACTCACTATTATCAATCTAACTCATATTATTAACCATATTATGCAGATATGATCGATAGAACGACAATTACTATACTTATTACTCTTATTATTATCATTCTAACTCATATTATTAACCATATTATGCTTATATGATCGATAGAACGACAATTACTATACTTGTTACTCTTATTATTATCAATCTAACTCATATTATTAGCCATATTGTGCTTATATGAGCGATAGAACGACAATTACTACATTTATTACACTCACTATTATCAATCTAACTCATATTATTAGCCATATTGTGCTTATATGATCGATAGAACGACAATTACTATACTTATTACTCTTATTATTATAAATCTAACTCATATTATTAGCCATATTATGCTTATATGATCGATATAACGACAATTACTACACTTATTACTCTTATTATTATCAATCTAACTCATATTATTAACCATATTATGCAGATATGATCGATAGAACGACAATTACTATACTTATTACTCTTATTATTATCAATCTAACTCATATTATTAGCCATATTGTGCTTATATGATCGATAGAACGACAATTACTATACTTATTACTCTTATTATTATAAATCTAACTCATATTATTAGCCATATTATGCTTATATGATCGATAGAACGACAATTACTATACTCATTACTCTTATTATTATCAATCTAACTCATATTATTAGCCATATTCTGCTTATATGATCGATAGAACGACAATTACTATACTCACTACTCTTAGTATTATCAATCTAACTCATATTATTAGCCATATTATGCTTATATTATCGATAGAACGACAATTACTATACTTATTACTGTTATTATTATCAATCTAACTCATATTATTAGCCATATTATGCTTATATGATCGATAGAATGAGAATTACTATACTCACTACTCTTAGTATTATCACTCTAACTCATATTATTAGCCATATTATGCTCATATGATCGAGATAACAACAATTACTATACTTATTACTCTTATTATTATCAATCTAACTCATATTATTAGCCATATTATGCTTAAATGATCGATAGAACGACAATTACTATACTCATTACTCCTATTATTATCATTCTAACTCATATTATTAGCCATATTGTGCTTATATGATCGGTAGAACGACAATTACTATACTCATTGCTCTTATTATTATCAATCCAACTCATATTATTACCCATATTATGCTGATATGATTGATAGAACGACATTCACTATACTTATTACACTCACTATTATCAATCTAACTCATATTATTAACAATATTATGCAGATATGATCGATAGAACGACAATTACTATACTTATTACTCTTATTATTATCATTCTAACTCATATTATTAACCATATTATGCTTATATGATCGATAGAACGACAATTACTATACTTGTTACTCTTATTATTATCAATCTAACTCATATTATTAGCCATATTGTGCTTATATGAGCGATAGAACGACAATTACTATACTTATTACACTTATTATTATCAATCTAACTCATATTATTAGCCATATGATGCTTATATGATCGATAGAACGACAATTACTATACTTATTACTCTTATTATTATCAATCTAACTCATATTATTAGCCATATTGTGATTACATGAGCGATAGAACGACAATTACTATATTTATTACACTCACTATTATCAATCTAACTCATATTATTAACCATATTATGCAGATATGATCGATAGAACGACAATTACTATACTCATTACTCTTATTATTATCAATCTAACTCATGCTATTAGCCATATTATGGTTATATGATCGATATAACGACAATTACTATACTTAATACTCTTATTATTATCAATCTAACTCATATTATTAACCATATTATGCAGATATGACCGATAGAACGACAATTACTATACTTATTACTCTTATTATTATCAATCTAACTCATATTATTAGCCATATTGTGCTTATATGATCGATAGAACGACAATTACTATACTTATTACTGTTATTATTATGAATCTGACTCATATTATTAGCTATATTATGCTTATATGATCGATAGACCTACAATTACTATACTCATTACTCTTATTATTATCAATCCAACTCATATTATTACCCGTATTATGCTGATATGATCGATAGAACGACATTCACTATACTTATTACACTCACTATTATCAATCTAACTCATATTATTAGCCATATTGTGCTTATATGAGCGATAGAACGACAATTACTATATTTATTGCACGCACTATTATCAATCTAACTCACATTATTAGCCATATTATGCTTATATGATCGATAGTACGACAATTACTATACTCATTACTCTTATTATTATCAATCTAACTCATATTATTAACCATATTATGCAGATATGATCGATCGAACGACAATTACTATACTTATTACTCTTATTATTATCAATCTAACTCATATTATTAGCCATATTGTGCTTATATGATCGGTAGAACGACAATTACTATACTCATTACTCTTATTATTATCAATCTTACTCATATTATTAGCCATATTATGCTTATATGATCGATAGAACTACAATTACTATACTCATTACTCTTATTATTATCAATCCAACTCATATTATTACCCATATTATGCTGATATGATCGATAGAACGACATTCACTATACTTATTACACTCACTATTATCAATCTAACTCATATTATTAACCATATTATGCAGACATGATCGATAGAACGACAATTACTATACTTATTACTCTTATTATTATCATTCTAACTCATATTATTAACCATATTATGCGTATATGATGGATAGAACGTCAATTACTATACTTATTATTCTTATTTTTATCAACCCAACTCATATTATTCGCCATATTATGCTTAAATGATCGATAGAACGAGAATTACTATACTTATTACTGTTATTATTATGAATCTGACTCATATTATTAGCTATATTATGCTTATATGATCGATAGACCTACAATTACTATACTCATTACTCTTATTATTATCAATCCAACTCATATTATTACCCGTATTATGCTGATATGATCGATAGAACGACATTCACTATACTTATTACACTCACTATTATCAATCTAACTCATATTATTAACCATATTATGCAGATATGATCGATAGAACGAGAATTACTATACTTATCACTCTTATTATTATCATTCTAACTTATATTATTAACCATATTATGCAGATATGATCGATAGAGCTACAATTACTATACTCATTACTCTTATTGTTACCAATCTAACTCATATTATTAGCCATATTATGCTTATATGATCGATAGAACGACAATTACTATACTCATTACACTTATTATTATCAATCTAACTCATATTATTAGCCATATTATGCTTATATGATCGATAGAACGACAACTACTATACTTATTACTCTTATTATTATCAATCTAACTCATATTATTAGCCATACTGTGCTTATATGAGCGATAGAACGACAATTACTATATTTATTGCACGCACTATTATCAATCTAACTCACATTATTAGCCATATTATGCTTATATGATCGATAGTACGACAATTACTATACTCATTACTCTTATTATTATCAATCTAACTCATATTATTAACCATATTATGCAGATATGATCGATCGAACGACAATTACTATACTTATTACACTTATTATTATCAATCTAACACATATTATTAGCCATATTATGCTTATATGATCGATAGTACGACAATTACTATACTCATTACTCTTATTATTATCAATCTAACTCATATTATTAACCATATTATGCAGATATGATCGATAGAACTACAATTACTATACTCATTACTCTTATTATTATCAATCTAACTCATATTATTAGCCATATTGTGCTTATATGAGCGATAGAACGACAATTACTATATTTATTGCACTCACTATTATCAATCTAACTCATATTATTGACCATATTATGCAGATATGATCGATAGAACGACAATTACTATACTCATTACTCTTATTATTATCAATCTAACTCATGCTATTAGCCATATTATGGTTATATGATCGATATAACGACAATTACTATACTTATTACTCTTATTATTATCAATCTAACTCCTATTATTAACCATATTATGCAGATATGATCGATAGAACGACAATTACTATACTTATTACTCTTATTATTATCAATCTAACTCATATTATTAGCCATATTGTGCTTATATGATCGATAGAACGACAATTACTATACTTATTACTGTTATTATTATGAATCTGACTCATATTATTAGCTATATTATGCTTATATGATCGATAGACCTACAATTACTATACTCATTACTCTTATTATTATCAATCCAACTCATATTATTACCCGTATTATGCTGATATGATCGATAGAACGACATTCACTATACTTATTACACTCACTATTATCAATCTAACTCATATTATTAGCCATATTGTGCTTATATGAGCGATAGAACGACAATTACTATATTTATTGCACGCACTATTATCAATCTAACTCACATTATTAGCCATATTATGCTTATATGATCGATAGTACGACAATTACTATACTCATTACTCTTATTATTATCAATCTAACTCATATTATTAACCATATTATGCAGATATGATCGATCGAACGACAATTACTATACTTATTACTCTTATTATTATCAATCTAACTCATATTATTAGCCATATTGTGCTTATATGATCGGTAGAACGACAATTACTATACTCATTACTCTTATTATTATCAATCCAACTCATATTATTACCCATATTATGCTGATATGATTGATAGAACGACATTCACTATACTTATTACACTCACTATTATCAATCTAACTCATATTATTAACAATATTATGCAGATATGATCGATAGAACGACAATTACTATACTTATTACTCTTATTATTATCATTCTAACTCATATTATTAACCATATTATGCTTATATGATCGATAGAACGACAATTACTATACTTATTACTCTTATTATTATGAATCTTACTCATATTATTAGCCATATTATGCTTATATGATCGATAGAACTACAATTACTATACTCATTACTCTTATTATTATCAATCCAACTCATATTATTACCCATATTATGCTGATATGATCGATAGAACGACATTCACTATACTTATTACACTCACTATTATCAATCTAACTCATATTATTAACCATATTATGCAGATATGATCGATAGAACGACAATTACTATACTTATTACTCTTATTATTATCATTCTAACTCATATTATTAACCATATTATGCTTATATGATCGATAGAACGACAATTACTATACTTGTTACTCTTATTATTATCAATCTAACTCATATTATTAGCCATATTGTGCTTATATGAGCGATAGAACGACAATTACTACATTTATTACACTCACTATTATCAATCTAACTCATATTATTAGCCATATTGTGCTTATATGATCGATAGAACGACAATTACTATACTTATTACTCTTATTATTATAAATCTAACTCATATTATTAGCCATATTATGCTTATATGATCGATAGATCTACAATTACTATACTCATTACTCTTATTATTGTCAATCCAACTCATATTATTACCCGTATTATGCTGATATGATCGATAGAACGACATTCACTATACTTATTACACTCACTATTATCAATCTAACTCATATTATTAACCATATTATGCATATATGATCGATAGAACGACAATTACTATACTTATTACTCTTATTATTATCATTCTAACTCATATTATTAACCATATTATGCGTATATGATCGATAGAACGACAATTACTATACTTATTATTCTTATTTTTATCAACCCAACTCATATTATTCGCCATATTATGCTTAAATGATCGATAGAACGAGAATTACTATACTTATTACTGTTATTATTATGAATCTGACTCATATTATTAGCTATATTATGCTTATATGATCGATAGATCTACAATTACTATACTCATTACTCTTATTATTGTCAATCCAACTCATATTATTACCCGTATTATGCTGATATGATCGATAGAACGACATTCACTATACTTATTACACTCACTATTATCAATCTAACTCATATTATTAACCATATTATGCAGATATGATCGATAGAACGACAATTACTATACTTATCACTCTTATTATTATCATTCTAACTTATATTATTAACCATATTAAGCAGATATGATCGATAGAGCTACAATTACTATACTCATTACTCTTATTGTTATCAATCTAACTCATATTATTAGCCATATTATGCTTATATGATCGATAGAACGACAATTACTATACTCATTACACTTATTATTATCAATCTAACTCATATTATTAGCCATATTATGCTTATATGATCGATAGAACGACAACTACTATACTTATTACTCTTATTATTATCAATCTAACTCATATTATTAGCCATATTGTGCTTATATGAGCAATAGAACGACAATTACTATATTTATTGCACGCACTATTATCAATCTAACTCACATTATTAGCCATATTATGCTTATATGATCGATAGTACGACAATTACTATACTCATTACTCTTATTATTATCAATCTAACTCATATTATTAACCATATTATGCAGATATGATCGATCGAACGACAATTACTGTACTTATTACACTTATTATTATCAATCTAACACATATTATTAGCCATATTATGCTTATATGATCGATAGTACGACAATTACTATACTCATTACTCTTATTATTATCAATCTAACTCATATTATTAGGCATATAGTGCTTATATGAGCGATAGAACGACAATTACTATATTTATTACACTCACTATTATCAATCTAACTCATATTATTAACCATATTATGCAGATATGATCGATAGAACGACAATTACTATACTCATTACTCTTAATATTATCAATCCAACTCATATTATTAGCCATATTATGCTTATATGATCGATAGAACGAGAATTACTATACTCACTACCCTTAGTATTATCAATCTAACTCATATCATTAGCCATATTATGCTTATATTATCGATAGAACGACAATTACTATACTTATTACTCTTATTATTATCAATCTAACTCATATTATTAGCCATATTATGGTTAAATGATCGATAGAACGACAATTACTATACTTATTACTCTTATTATTATCAATCTAACTCGTATTATTAGCCATATTATGCTGATATGATCGATAGAACGACATTCACTATACTTATTACACTCACTATTATCAATCTAACTCATATTATTAACCATATTATGCAGATATGATCGATAGAACGACAATTACTATACTTATTACTCTTATTATTATCATTCTAACTCATATTATTAACCATATTATGCTTATATGATCGATAGAACGACAATTACTATACTTGTTACTCTTATTATTATCAATCTAACTCATATTATTAGCCATATTGTGCTTATATGAGCGATAGAACGACAATTACTACATTTATTACACTCACTATTATCAATCTAACTCATATTATTAGCCATATTGTGCTTATATGATCGATAGAACGACAATTACTATACTTATTACTCTTATTATTATAAATCTAACTCATATTATTAGCCATATTATGCTTATATGATCGATAGATCTACAATTACTATACTCATTACTCTTATTATTGTCAATCCAACTCATATTATTACCCGTATTATGCTGATATGATCGATAGAACGACATTCACTATACTTATTACACTCACTATTATCAATCTAACTCATATTATTAACCATATTATGCATATATGATCGATAGAACGACAATTACTATACTTATTACTCTTATTATTATCATTCTAACTCATATTATTAACCATATTATGCGTATATGATCGATAGAACGACAATTACTATACTTATTATTCTTATTTTTATCAACCCAACTCATATTATTCGCCATATTATGCTTAAATGATCGATAGAACGAGAATTACTATACTTATTACTGTTATTATTATGAATCTGACTCATATTATTAGCTATATTATGCTTATATGATCGATAGATCTACAATTACTATACTCATTACTCTTATTATTGTCAATCCAACTCATATTATTACCCGTATTATGCTGATATGATCGATAGAACGACATTCACTATACTTATTACACTCACTATTATCAATCTAACTCATATTATTAACCATATTATGCAGATATGATCGATAGAACGACAATTACTATACTTATCACTCTTATTATTATCATTCTAACTTATATTATTAACCATATTAAGCAGATATGATCGATAGAGCTACAATTACTATACTCATTACTCTTATTGTTATCAATCTAACTCATATTATTAGCCATATTATGCTTATATGATCGATAGAACGACAATTACTATACTCATTACACTTATTATTATCAATCTAACTCATATTATTAGCCATATTATGCTTATATGATCGATAGAACGACAACTACTATACTTATTACTCTTATTATTATCAATCTAACTCATATTATTAGCCATATTGTGCTTATATGAGCAATAGAACGACAATTACTATATTTATTGCACGCACTATTATCAATCTAACTCACATTATTAGCCATATTATGCTTATATGATCGATAGTACGACAATTACTATACTCATTACTCTTATTATTATCAATCTAACTCATATTATTAACCATATTATGCAGATATGATCGATCGAACGACAATTACTGTACTTATTACACTTATTATTATCAATCTAACACATATTATTAGCCATATTATGCTTATATGATCGATAGTACGACAATTACTATACTCATTACTCTTATTATTATCAATCTAACTCATATTATTAGGCATATAGTGCTTATATGAGCGATAGAACGACAATTACTATATTTATTACACTCACTATTATCAATCTAACTCATATTATTAACCATATTATGCAGATATGATCGATAGAACGACAATTACTATACTCATTACTCTTAATATTATCAATCCAACTCATATTATTAGCCATATTATGCTTATATGATCGATAGAACGAGAATTACTATACTCACTACCCTTAGTATTATCAATCTAACTCATATCATTAGCCATATTATGCTTATATTATCGATAGAACGACAATTACTATACTTATTACTCTTATTATTATCAATCTAACTCATATTATTAGCCATATTATGGTTAAATGATCGATAGAACGACAATTACTATACTTATTACTCTTATTATTATCAATCTAACTCGTATTATTAGCCATATTATGCTTATATGATCGATAGAACGACAAATACTATACTTACTACTCTTAAAATTATCAATCTAACTCATATTATTAGCCATATTATGCTTATATGATCGATAGAACGACAATTACTATACTCACTACTCTTAGTATTATCAATCTAACTCATATTGTTAGCCATATTATGCATATATGATCGATAGAACGAGAATTACTATACTCACTACTCTTAGTATTATCAATCTAACTCATATTATTAGCAATATTATGCTTATATTATCGATAGAACGACAATTACTATACTTATTACTCTTATTATTATCAATCTGACTCATATTATTAGCCATATTATGCTTAAATGACCGATAGAACGACAATTACTATACTTATTACTCTTATTATTATCAATCTAACTCATATTATTAGCCATATTATGCTTAAATGATCGATAGAACGACAATTACTATACTCACTACTCTTAGTATTATCACTCTAACTCATATTATTAGCCATATTATGCTTATATTATCGATAGAACGACTATTACTATACTTATTACTCTTATTATTATCAATCTAACTCATATTATTAGCCATATTATGCCTATATGATCGATAGCACGACAATTACTATACTCACTACTCTTAGTATTATCAATCTAACTCATATTATTAGCAATATTGTGCTTATATGAGCGATAGAACGACAATTACTATATTTATTGCACGCACTATTATCAATCTAACTCACATTATTAGCCATATTATGCTTATATGATCGATAGTACGACAATTACTATACTCATTACTCTTATTATTATCAATCTAACTCATATTATTAACCATATTATGCAGATATGATCGATCGAACGACAATTACTATACTTATTACACTTATTATTATCAATCTAACACATATTATTAGCCATATTATGCTTATATGATCGATAGTACGACAATTACTATACTCATTGCTCTTATTATTATCAATCTAACTCAAATTATTAACCATATTATGCAGATATGATCGATAGAACTACAATTACTATACTCATTACTCTTATTATTATCAATCTAACTCATATTATTAGCCATATTATGCTTATATGATCGATAGAACGACAATTACTGTACTCACTACTCTTAGTATTATCAATCTAACTCATATTATTAGCCATATTATGCTTATATTATCGATAGAACGACAATTACTATACTTATTACTGTTACTATTATCAATCTAACTCATATTAGTAGCCATATTATGCTTATATGATCGATAGAATGAGAATTACTATACTCACTACTCTTAGTATTATCACTCTAACTCATATTATTAGCCATATTATGCTCATATGATCGAGAGAACAACAATTACTATACTTATTACTCTTATTATTATCAATCTAACTCATATTATTAGCCATATTATGCTTAAATGATCGATAGAACGACAATTACTATACTTATTACTCTTATTATTATCAATCTAACTCATATTATTAGAGATATTGTGCTTATATGAGCGATAGAACGACAATTACTATATTTATTGCACTCACTATTATCAATCTAACTCATATTATTAACCATATTATGCAGATATGATTGATAGAACGACAATTACTATACTCATTACTCTTATTATTATCAATCTAACTCATGCTATTAGCCATATTATGGTTATATGATCGATATAACGACAATTACTATACTTATTACTCTTATTATTATCAATCTAACTCATATTATTAACCATATTATGCAGATATGATCGATAGAACTACAATTACTATACTCATTACTCTTATTATTATCAATCTAACTCATATTATTAGCCATATTATGCTTATATGGTCGATAGAACGACAATTACTATACTCACTACTCTTAGTATTATCAATCTAACTCATATTATTAACCATATTATGCTTATATTATCGATAGAACGACAATTACTATACTTATTACTGTTATTATTATCAATCTAACTCATATTATTAGCCATATTATGCTTATATGATCGATAGAACGACAATCACTATACTTATTACTCTTATTATTATCAATCTAACTCATATCATTAGGCATATTGTGCTTATATGAGCGATAGAACGTCAATTACTATATTTATTACACTCACTATTATCAATCTAACTCATATTATTAACCATATTATGCAGATATGATCGATAGAACGACAATTACTATACTCATTACTCTTAATATTATCAATCCAACTCATATTATTAGCCATATTATGCTTATATGATCGATAGAACGAGAATTACTATACTCACTACCCTTAGTATTATCAATCTAACTCATATCATTAGCCATATTATGCTTATATTATCGATAGAACGACAATTACTATACTTATTACTCTTATTATTATCAATCTAACTCATATTATTAGCCATATTATGGTTAAATGGTCGATAGAACGACAATTACTATACATATTACTCTTATTATTATCAATCTAACTCGTATTATTAGCCATATTATGCTTATATGATCGATAGAACGACAATTACTATACTCACTACTCTTAGTATTATCAATCTAACTCATATTGTTAGCCATATTATGCATATATGATCGATAGAACGAGAATTACTATACTCACTACTCTTAGTATTATCAATCTAACTCATATTGTTAGCAATATTATGCTTATATTATGGATAGAACGACAATTACTATACTTATTACTCTTATTATTATCAATCTGACTCATATTATTAGCCATATTATGCTTAAATGACCGATAGAACGACAATTACTATACTTATTACTCTTATTATTATCAATCTAACTCATATTATTAGCCATATTATGCTTAAATGATCGATAGAACGACAATTACTATACTCACTACTCTTAGTATTATCACTCTAACTCATATTATTAGCCATATTATGCTTATATTATCGATAGAACGACAATTACTATACTCACTACTCTTAGTATTATCACTCAAACTCATATTATTAGCCATATTGTGCTTATATGAGCGATAGAACGACAATTACTATATTTATTACACTCACTATTATCAATCTAACTCATATTATTAACCATATTATGCTTATATGATCGATAGAACGACAATTACTATACTTATTACTCTTATTATTATCAATCTAACTCATATTATTAGCCATATTGTGCTTATATGAGCGATAGAACGACAATTACTATATTTATTACACTCACTATTATCAATCTAACTCATATTATTAGCCATATTATGCTTATATGATCGATCGAACGACAATTACTATACTTATTACTCTTATTATTATCAATCTAACTCATATTATTACCCATATTGTGCTTATATGAGCGATAGAACGACAATTACTATATTTATTACACTCACTATTATCAATCTAACTCATATTATTAACCATATTATGCAGATATGATCGATAGAACGACAATTACTATACTCATTACTCTTATTATTATCAATCTAACTCATATTATTACCCATATTGTGCTTATATGAGCGATAGAACGACAATTACTATATTTATTACACTCACTATTATCAATCTAACTCATATTATTAACCATATTATGCAGATATGATCGATAGAACGACAATTACTATACTCATTACTCTTATTATTATCAATCTAACTCATGCTATTAGCCATATTATGGTTATATGATCGATAGAACGACAATTACTATACTCATTACTCTTATTATTATCAATCTAACTCATATTATTAGCCATATTGTGCTTATATGATCGGTAGAACGACAATTACTATACTCATTACTCTTATTATTATCAATCCAACTCATATTATTACCCATATTATGCTGATATGATTGATAGAACGACATTCACTATACTTATTACACTCACTATTATCAATCTAACTCATATTATTAACAATATTATGCAGATATGATCGATAGAACGACAATTACTATACTTATTACTCTTATTATTATCATTCTAACTCATATTATTAACCATATTATGCTTATATGATCGATAGAACGACAATTACTATACTTGTTACTCTTATTATTATCAATCTAACTCATATTATTAGCCATATTGTGCTTATATGAGCGATAGAACGACAATTACTACATTTATTACACTCACTATTATCAATCTAACTCATATTATTAGCCATATTGTGCTTATATGGTCGATAGAACGACAATTACTATACTCACTACTCTTAGTATTATCAATCTAACTCATATTATTAACCATATTATGCTTATATTATCGATAGAACGACAATTACTATACTTATTACTGTTATTATTATCAATCTAACTCATATTATTAGCCATATTATGCTTATATGATCGATAGAACGACAATTACTATACTCACTACTCTTAGTATTATCAATCTAACTCATATTATTAGCCATATTATGCTTATATTATCGATAGAACGACAATTACTATACTTATTACTGTTATTATTATCAATCTAACTCATATTATTAGCCATATTATGCTTATATGATCGATCGAACGACAATTACTATACTTATTACTGTTACTATTATCAATCTAACTCATATTAGTAGCCATATTATGCTTATATGATCGATAGAATGAGAATTACTATACTCACTACTCTTAGTATTATCACTCTAACTCATATTATTAGCCATATTATGCTCATATGATCGAGAGAACAACAATTACTATACTTATTACTCTTATTATTATCAATCTAACTCATATTATTAGCCATATTATGCTTAAATGATCGATAGAACGACAATTACTATACTTATTACTCTTATTATTATCAATCTAACTCATATTATTAGAGATATTGTGCTTATATGAGCGATAGAACGACAATTACTATATTTATTGCACTCACTATTATCAATCTAACTCATATTATTAACCATATTATGCAGATATGATTGATAGAACGACAATTACTATACTCATTACTCTTATTATTATCAATCTAACTCATGCTATTAGCCATATTATGGTTATATGATCGATATAACGACAATTACTATACTTATTACTCTTATTATTATCAATCTAACTCATATTATTAACCATATTATGCAGATATGATCGATAGAACTACAATTACTATACTCATTACTCTTATTATTATCAATCTAACTCATATTATTAGCCATATTATGCTTATATGGTCGATAGAACGACAATTACTATACTCACTACTCTTAGTATTATCAATCTAACTCATATTATTAACCATATTATGCTTATATTATCGATAGAACGACAATTACTATACTTATTACTGTTATTATTATCAATCTAACTCATATTATTAGCCATATTATGCTTATATGATCGATAGAACGACAATCACTATACTTATTAGTCTTATTATTATCAATCTAACTCATATCATTAGGCATATTGTGCTTATATGAGCGATAGAACGTCAATTACTATATTTATTACACTCACTATTATCAATCTAACTCATATTATTAACCATATTATGCAGATATGATCGATAGAACGACAATTACTATACTCATTACTCTTAATATTATCAATCCAACTCATATTATTAGCCATATTATGCTTATATGATCGATAGAACGAGAATTACTATACTCACTACCCTTAGTATTATCAATCTAACTCATATCATTAGCCATATTATGCTTATATTATCGATAGAACGACAATTACTATACTTATTACTCTTATTATTATCAATCTAACTCATATTATTAGCCATATTATGGTTAAATGGTCGATAGAACGACAATTACTATACATATTACTCTTATTATTATCAATCTAACTCGTATTATTAGCCATATTATGCTTATATGATCGATAGAACGACAATTACTATACTCACTACTCTTAGTATTATCAATCTAACTCATATTGTTAGCCATATTATGCAGATATGATCGATAGAACGACAATTACTATACTCATTACTCTTATTATTATCAATCTAACTCATGCTATTAGCCATATTATGGTTATATGATCGATATAACGACAATTACTATCCTTATTACTCTTATTATTATCAATCTAACTCATATTATTAACCATATTATGCAGATATGATCGATAGAACGACAATTACTATACTTATTACTGTTATTATTATCAATCTAACTCATATTATTAGCCATATTATGCTTATATGATCGATAGAACGACAATTACTATACTCACTACTCTTAGTATTATCAATCTAACTCATATTATTAGCCATATTATGCTTATATTATCGATAGAACGACAATTACTATACTTATTACTGTTATTATTATCAATCTAACTCATATTATTAGCCATATTATGCTTATATGATCGATCGAACGACAATTACTATACTTATTACTGTTACTATTATCAATCTAACTCATATTAGTAGCCATATTATGCTTATATGATCGATAGAATGAGAATTACTATACTCACTACTCTTAGTATTATCACTCTAACTCATATTATTAGCCATATTATGCTCATATGATCGAGAGAACAACAATTACTATACTTATTACTCTTATTATTATCAATCTAACTCATATTATTAGCCATATTATGCTTAAATGATCGATAGAACGACAATTACTATACTTATTACTCTTATTATTATCAATCTAACTCATATTATTAGAGATATTGTGCTTATATGAGCGATAGAACGACAATTACTATATTTATTGCACTCACTATTATCAATCTAACTCATATTATTAACCATATTATGCAGATATGATTGATAGAACGACAATTACTATACTCATTACTCTTATTATTATCAATCTAACTCATGCTATTAGCCATATTATGGTTATATGATCGATATAACGACAATTACTATACTTATTACTCTTATTATTATCAATCTAACTCATATTATTAACCATATTATGCAGATATGATCGATAGAACTACAATTACTATACTCATTACTCTTATTATTATCAATCTAACTCATATTATTAGCCATATTATGCTTATATGGTCGATAGAACGACAATTACTATACTCACTACTCTTAGTATTATCAATCTAACTCATATTATTAACCATATTATGCTTATATTATCGATAGAACGACAATTACTATACTTATTACTGTTATTATTATCAATCTAACTCATATTATTAGCCATATTATGCTTATATGATCGATAGAACGACAATCACTATACTTATTAGTCTTATTATTATCAATCTAACTCATATCATTAGGCATATTGTGCTTATATGAGCGATAGAACGTCAATTACTATATTTATTACACTCACTATTATCAATCTAACTCATATTATTAACCATATTATGCAGATATGATCGATAGAACGACAATTACTATACTCATTACTCTTAATATTATCAATCCAACTCATATTATTAGCCATATTATGCTTATATGATCGATAGAACGAGAATTACTATACTCACTACCCTTAGTATTATCAATCTAACTCATATCATTAGCCATATTATGCTTATATTATCGATAGAACGACAATTACTATACTTATTACTCTTATTATTATCAATCTAACTCATATTATTAGCCATATTATGGTTAAATGGTCGATAGAACGACAATTACTATACATATTACTCTTATTATTATCAATCTAACTCGTATTATTAGCCATATTATGCTTATATGATCGATAGAACGACAATTACTATACTCACTACTCTTAGTATTATCAATCTAACTCATATTGTTAGCCATATTATGCAGATATGATCGATAGAACGACAATTACTATACTCATTACTCTTATTATTATCAATCTAACTCATGCTATTAGCCATATTATGGTTATATGATCGATATAACGACAATTACTATCCTTATTACTCTTATTATTATCAATCTAACTCATATTATTAACCATATTATGCAGATATGATCGATAGAACGACAATTACTATACTTATTACTCTTATTATTATCAATCTAACTCATATTATTAGCCATATTGTGCTTATATGATCGATAGAACGACAATTACTATACTTATTACTCTTATTATTATAAATCTAACTCATATTATTAGCCATATTATGCTTGTATGATCGATAGAACGACAATTACTATACTCATTACTCTTATTATTATCAATCTAACTCATATTATTAGCCATATTCTGCTTATATGATCGATAGAACGACAATTACTATACTCACTACTCTTAGTATTATCAATCTAACTCATATTATTAGCCATATTATGCTTATATTATCGATAGAACGACAATTACTATACTTATTACTGTTATTATTATCAATCTAACTCATATTATTAGCCATATTATGCTTATATGATCGATAGAATGAGAATTACTATACTCACTACTCTTAGTATTATCACTCTAACTCATATTATTAGCCATATTATGCTCATATGATCGAGATAACAACAATTACTATACTTATTACTCTTATTATTATCAATCTAACTCATATTATTAGCCATATTATGCTTAAAGATCGATAGAACGACAATTACTATACTCATTACTCTTATTATTATCAATCTAACTCATATTATTAGCCATATTGTGCTTATATGATCGGTAGAACGACAATTACTATACTCATTACTCTTATTATTATCAATCCAACTCATATTATTACCCATATTATGCTGATATGATTGATAGAACGACATTCACTATACTTATTACACTCACTATTATCAATCTAACTCATATTATTAACAATATTATGCAGATATGATCGATAGAACGACAATTACTATACTTATTACTCTTATTATTATCATTCTAACTCATATTATTAACCATATTATGCTTATATGATCGATAGAACGACAATTACTATACTTGTTACTCTTATTATTATCAATCTAACTCATATTATTAGCCATATTGTGCTTATATGAGCGATAGAACGACAATTACTACATTTATTACACTCACTATTATCAATCTAACTCATATTATTAGCCATATTGTGCTTATATGATCGATAGAACGACAATTACTATACTTATTACTCTTATTATTATAAATCTAACTCATATTATTAGCCATATTATGCTTATATGATCGATAGAACGACAATTACTATACTCATTTCTCTTATTATTATCAATCTAACTCATATTATTAGCCATATTATGCTTATATGATCGATAGAACGACAATTACTATACTCACTACTCTTAGTATTATCAATCTAACTCATATTATTAGCCATATTATGCTTATATTATCGATAGAACGACAATTACTATACTTATTACTGTTATTATTATCAATCTAACTCATATTATTAGCCATATTATGCTTATATGATCGATCGAACGACAACTACTATACTTATTACTCTTATTATTATCAATCTAACTCATATTATTAGCCATATTGTGCTTATATGAGCGATAGAACGACAATTACTATATTTATTGCACGCACTATTATCAATCTAACTCACATTATTAGCCATATTATGCTTATATGATCGATAGTACGACAATTACTATACTCATTACTCTTATTATTATCAATCTAACTCATATTATTAACCATATTATGCAGATATGATCGATCGAAGGACAATTACTATACTTATTACACTTATTATTATCAATCTAACACATATTATTAGCCATATTATGCTTATATGATCGTTAGTACGACAATTACTATACTCATTGCTCTTATTATTATCAATCTAACTCATATTATTAACCATATTATGCAGATATGATCGATAGAACTACAATTACTATACTCATTACTCTTATTATTATCAATCTAACTCATATTATTAGCTATATTATGCTTATATGATCGATAGAACGACAATTACTATACTCACTACTCTTAGTATTATCAATCTAACTCATATTATTAGCCATATTATGCTTATATTATCGATAGAACGACAACTACTATACTTATTACTGTTACTATTATCAATCTAACTCACATTATTAGCCATATTATGCTTATATGATCGATAGTACGACAATTACTATACTCATTACTCTTATTATTATCAATCTAACTCATATTATTAACCATATTATGCAGATATGATCGATCGAACGACAATTACTATACTTATTACACTTATTATTATCAATCTAACACATATTATTAGCCATATTATGCTTATATGATCGATAGTACGACAATTACTATACTCATTGCTCTTATTATTATCAATCTAACTCATATTATTAACCATATTATGCTTATATTATCGATAGAACGATAATTACTATACTTATTACTGTTATTATTATCAATCTAACTCATATTATTAGCCATATTATGCTTAAATGATCGATAGAACGACAATTACTATACTCACTGCTCTTAGTATTATCACTCTAACTCATATTATTAGCCTTATTATGCTTATATGATCGATAGAACGACAATTACTGTACTTATTACTCTTATTATTATCAATCTAACTCATATTATTAGCCATATTATGCTTATATGGTCGATAGAACGACAATTACTATACTTATTACTCTCATTATTATCAATCTAACTCATATTATTAGCCATATTGTGCTTATATGAGCGATAGAACGACAATTACTATATTTATTACACTCACTATTATCAATCTAACTCATATTATTAACCATATTATGCAGATATGATCGATAGAACGACAATTACTATACTCATTACTCTTATTATTATCAATCTAACTCATGCTATTAGCCATATTATGGTTATATGATCGATATAACGACAATTACTATCCTTATTACTCTTATTATTATCAATCTAACTCATATTATTAACCATATTATGCAGATATGAGCGATAGAACGACAATTACTATATTTATTACACTCACTATTATCAATCTAACTCATATTATTAACCATATTATGCAGATATGATCGATAGAACGACAATTACTATACTCATTACTCTTATTATTATCAATCTAACTCATGCTATTAGCCATATTATGGTTATATGATCGATATAACGACAATTACTATCCTTATTACTCTTATTATTATCAATCTAACTCATATTATTAACCATATTATGCAGATATGATCGATAGAACGACAATTACTATACTTATTACTCTTATTATTATCAATCTAACTCATATTATTAGCCATATTGTGCTTATATGATCGATAGAACGACAATTACTATACTTATTACTCTTATTATTATAAATCTAACTCATATTATTAGCCATATTATGCTTATATGATCGATAGAACGACAATTACTATACTCATTACTCTTATTATTATCAATCTAACTCATATTATTAGCCATATTCTGCTTATATGATCGATAGAACGACAATTACTATACTCACTACTCTTAGTATTATCAATCTAACTCATATTATTAGCCATATTATGCTTATATTATCGATAGAACGACAATTACTATACTTATTACTGTTATTATTATCAATCTAACTCATATTATTAGCCATATTATGCTTATATGATCGATAGAATGAGAATTGCTATACTCACTACTCTTAGTATTATCACTCTAACTCATATTATTAGCCATATTATGCTCATATGATCGAGATAACAACAATTACTATACTTATTACTCTTATTATTATCAATCTAACTCATATTATTAGCCATATTATGCTTAAAGATCGATAGAACGACAATTACTATACTCATTACTCTTATTATTATCAATCTAACTCATATTATTAGCCATATTGTGCTTATATGATCGGTAGAACGACAATTACTATACTCATTACTCTTATTATTATCAATCCAACTCATATTATTACCCATATTATGCTGATATGATTGATAGAACGACATTCACTATACTTATTACACTCACTATTATCAATCTAACTCATATTATTAACAATATTATGCAGATATGATCGATAGAACGACAACTACTATACTTATTACTCTTATTATTATCAATCTAACTTATATTATTAGCCATATTGTGCTTATATGAGCGATAGAACGACAATTACTATATTTATTGCACGCACTATTATCAATCTAACTCACATTATTAGCCATATTATGCTTATATGATCGATAGTACGACAATTACTATACTCATTACTCTTATTATTATCAATCTAACTCATATTATTAACCATATTATGCAGATATGATCGATCGAACGACAATTACTATACTTATTACACTTATTATTATCAATCTAACACATATTATTAGCCATATTATGCTTATATGATCGTTAGTACGACAATTACTATACTCATTGCTCTTATTATTATCAATCTAACTCATATTATTAACCATATTATGCTTATATGATCGATAGAACGACAATTACTATACTTATTACTCTTATTATTATCAATCTAACTCATATTATTAGCCATATTGTGATTACATGAGCGATAGAACGACAATTACTATATTTATTACACTCACTATTATCAATCTAACTCATATTATTAACCATATTATGCAGATATGATCGATAGAACGACAATTACTATACTCATTACTCTTATTATTATCAATCTAACTCATGCTATTAGCCATATTATGGTTACATGATCGATATAACGACAATTACTATACTTAATACTCTTATTATTATCAATCTAACTCATATTATTAACCATATTATGCAGATATGATCGATAGAACGACAATTACTATACTTATTACTCTTATTATTATCAATCTAACTCATATTATTAGCCATATTGTGCTTATATGATCGATAGAACGACAACTACTATACTTATTACTCTTATTATTATCAATCTAACTCATATTATTAGCCATATTGTGCTTATATGATCGATAGAACGACAATTACTATACTTATTACTCTTATTATTATAAATCTAACTCATATTATTAGCCATATTATGCTTATATGATCGATAGAACGACAATTACTATACTCATTACTCTTATTATTATCAATCTAACTCATATAATTAGCCATATTCTGCTTATATGATCGATAGAACGACAATTACTATACTCACTACTCTTAGTATTATCAATCTAACTCATATTATTAGCCATATTATGCTTATATTATCGATAGAACGACAATTACTATACTTATTCCTGTTATTATTATCAATCTAATTCATATTATTAGCCATATTATGCTTATATGATCGATCGAACGACAATTACTATACTTATTACACTTATTATTATCAATCTAACTCATATTATTAGCCATATTATGCTTATATGATCGATAGTACGACAATTACTATACTCATTGCTCTTATTATTATCAATCTAACTCATATTATTAACCATATTATGCTTATATGATCGATAGAACGACAATTACTATACTTATTACTCTTATTATTATCAATCTAACTCATATTATTAGCCATATTGTGATTACATGAGCGATAGAACGACAATTACTATATTTATTACACTCACTATTATCAATCTAACTCATATTATTAACCATATTATGCAGATATGATCGATAGAACGACAATTACTATACTCATTACTCTTATTATTATCAATCTAACTCATGCTATTAGCCATATTATGGTTACATGATCGATATAACGACAATTACTATACTTAATACTCTTATTATTATCAATCTAACTCATATTATTAACCATATTATGCAGATATGATCGATAGAACGACAATTACTATACTTATTACTCTTATTATTATCAATCTAACTCATATTATTAGCCATATTGTGCTTATATGATCGATAGAACGACAACTACTATACTTATTACTCTTATTATTATCAATCTAACTCATATTATTAGCCATATTGTGCTTATATGATCGATAGAACGACAATTACTATACTTATTACTCTTATTATTATAAATCTAACTCATATTATTAGCCATATTATGCTTATATGATCGATAGAACGACAATTACTATACTCATTACTCTTATTATTATCAATCTAACTCATATTATTAGCCATATTCTGCTTATATGATCGATAGAACGACAATTACTATACTCACTACTCTTAGTATTATCAATCTAACTCATATTATTAGCCATATTATGCTTATATTATCGATAGAACGACAATTACTATACTTATTACTGTTATTATTATCAATCTAACTCATATTATTAGCCATATTATGCTTATATGATCGATAGAATGAGAATTACTATACTCACTACTCTTAGTATTATCACTCTAACTCATATTATTAGCCATATTATGCTCATATGATCGAGATAACAACAATTACTATACTTATTACTCTTATTATTATTAATCTAACTCATATTATAACTATATTATGCTTAAAGATCGATAGAACGACAATTACTATACTCATTACTCTTATTATTATCAATCTAACTCATATTATTAGCCATATTGTGCTTATATGATCGGTAGAACGACAATTACTATACTCATTACTCTTATTATTATCAATCCAACTCATATTATTACCCATATTATGCTGATATGATTGATAGAACGACATTCACTATACTTATTACACTCACTATTATCAATCTAACTCATATTATTAACAATATTATGCAGATATGATCGATAGAACGACAATTACTATACTTATTACTCTTATTATTATCATTCTAACTCATATTATTAACCATATTATGCTTATATGATCGATAGAACGACAATTACTATACTTGTTACTCTTATTATTATCAATCTAACTCATATTATTAGCCATATTGTGCTTATATGAGCGATAGAACGACAATTACTACATTCATTACACTCACTATTATCAATCTAACTCATATTACTAGCCATATTGTGCTTATATGATCGATAGAACGACAATTACTATACTTATTACTGTTATTATTATAAATCTAACTCATATTATTAGCCATATTATGCTTATATGATCGATAGAACGACAATTACTATACTCATTTCTCTTATTATTATCAATCTAACTCATATTATTAACCATATTATGCAATTATGATCGGTAGAACGACAATTACTATACTTATTACACTTATTATTATCAATCTAACTCATATTATTAGCCATATGATGCTTATATGATCGATAGAACGACAATTACTATACTTATTACTCTTATTATTATCAATCTAACTCATATTATTAGCCATATTGTGATTACATGAGCGATAGAACGACAATTACTATATTTATTACACTCACTATTATCAATCTAACTCATATTATTAACCATATTATGCAGATATGATCGATAGAACGACAATTACTATACTCATTACTCTTATTATTATCAATCTAACTCATATTATTAACCATATTATGCAGATATGATCGATAGAGCGACAATTACTATACTTATTACTCTTATTATTATAAATCTAACTCATATTATTAGCCATATTATGCTTATATGATCGATAGAACGACAATTACTATACTCATTACTCTTATTATTATCAATCTAACTCATATTATTAGCCATATTGTGCTTATATGATCGATAGAACGACAATTACTATACTCATTACTCTTATTATTATCAATCTAACTCATATTATTAGCCATATTCTGCTTATATGATCGATAGAACGACAATTACTATACTCAATACTCTTAGTATTATCAATCTAACTCATATTATTAGCCATATTATGCTTATATTATCGATAGAACGACAATTACTATACTTATGACTGTTATTATTATCAATCTAACTCATATTATTAGCCATATTATGCTTATATGATCGATAGAATAAGAATTACTATACTCACAACTCTTAGTATTATCACTCTAACTCATATTATTAGCCATATTATGCTCATATGATCGAGATAACAACAATTACTATACTTATTACTCTTATTATTATCAATCTAACTCATATTATTAGCCATATTATGCTTAAATGATCGATAGAACGACAATTACTATACTCATTACTCTTATTATTATCAATCTAACTCATATTATTAGCCATATTGTGCTTATATGATCGGTAGAACGACAATTACTATACTCATTACTCTTATTATTATCAATCTAACTCATATTATTAGCCATATTGTGCTTATATGATCGATAGAATGAGAAATACTATACTCACTACTCTTAGTATTATCACTCTAACTCATATTATTAGCCTTATTATGCTCATATGATCGAGATAACAACAATTACTATACTTATTACTCTTATTATTATCAATCTAACTCATATTATTAGCCATATTATGCTTAAATGATCGATAGAACGACAATTACTATACTCATTACTCTTATTATTATCAATCTAACTCATATTATTAGCCATAATGTGCTTATATGATCGGTAGAACGACAATTACTATACTCATTACTCTTATTATTATCAATCTAACTCATATTATTAGCCATATTGTGCTTATATGATCGGTAGAACGACAATTACTATACTCATTACTCTTATTATTATCAATCCAACTCATATTATTACCCATATTATGCTGATATGATTGATAGAACGACATTCACTATACTTATTTCACTCACTATTATCAATCTAACTCATATTATTAACAATATTATGCAGATATGATCGATAGAACGATAATTACTATACCTATTACTCTTATTATTATCATTCTAACTCATATTATTAACCATATTATGCTTATATGATCGATAGAACGACAATTACTATACTTATTATTCTTATTTTTATCAACCCAACTCATATTATTCGCCATATTATGCTTAAATGATCGATAGAACGTCAATTACTATACTTATTACTCTTATTATTATCAATCTAACTCATATTATTAGCCATATTATGCTTATATGATCGATAGAACGACAATTACTATACTTGTTACTCTTATTATTATCAATCTAACTCATATTATTAGCCATATTGTGCTTATATGAGCGATAGAACGACAATTACTATATTTATTACACTCACTATTATCAATCTAACTCATATTATTAGCCATATTGTGCTTATATGATCGATAGAACGACAATTACTATACTTATTACTCTTATTATTATAAATCTAACTCATATTATTAGCCATATTATGCTTATATGATCGATAGAACGACAATTACTATACTCATTTCTCTTATTATTATCAATCTAACTCATATTATTAGCCATATTATGCTTATATGATCGATAGGACGACAATTACTATACTCACTACTCTTAGTATTATCAATCTAACTCATATTATTAGCCATATTATGCTTATATTATCGATAGAACGACAATTACTATACTTATTACTGTTATTATTATCAATCTAACTCATATTATTAGCCATATTATGCTTATATGATCGATCCAACGACAATTACTATACTTATTACACTTATTATTATCAATCTAACTCATATTATTAGCCATATTATGCTTATATGATCGATAGTACGACAATTACTATACTCATTGCTCTTATTATTATCAATCTAACTCATATTATTAACCATATTATGCAATTATGATCGGTAGAACGACAATTACTATACTTATTACACTTATTATTATCAATCTAACTCATATTATTAGCCATATGATGCTTATATGATCGATAGAACGACAATTACTATACTTATTACTCTTATTATTATCAATCTAACTCATATTATTAGCCATGTTGTGATTACATGAGCGATAGAACGACAATTTCTATATTTATTACACTCACTATTATCAATCTAACTCATATTATTAACCATATTATGCAGATATGATCGATAGAACGACAATTACTATACTTATTACTCTTATTATTATAAATCTAACTCATATTATTAGCCATATTATGCTTATATGATCGATAGAACGACAATTACTATACTTATTACTCTTATTATTATAAATCTAACTCATATTATTAGCCATATTATGCTTATATGATCGATAGAACGACAATTACTATACTCATTACTCTTATTATTATCAATCTAACTCATATTATTAGCCATATTCTGCTTATATGATCGATAGAACGACAATTACTATACTCACTACTCTTAGTATTATCAATCTAACTCATATTATTAGCCACATTATGCTTATATTATCGATAGAACGACAATTACTATACTTATGACTGTTATTATTATCAATCTAACTCATATTATTAGCCATATTATGCTTATATGATCGATAGAATAAGAATTACTATACTCACTACTCTTAGTATTATCACTCTAACTCATATTATTAGCCATATTATGCTCATATGATCGAGATAACAACAATTACTATACTTATGACTGTTATTATTATCAATCTAACTCATATTATTAGCGATATTATGCTTATATGATCGATAGAATAAGAATTACTATACTCACTACTCTTAGTATTATCACTCTAACTCATATTATTAGCCATATTATGCTCATATGATCGAGATAACAACAATTACTATACTTGTTACTCTTATTATTATCAATCTAACTCATATTATTAGCCATATTGTGCTTATATGAGCGATAGAACGACAATTACTACATTTATTACACTCACTATTATCAATCTAACTCATATTATTAGCCATATTGTGCTTATATGATCGATAGAACGACAATTACTATACTTATTACTCTTATTATTATAAATCTAACTCATATTATTAGCCATATTATGCTTATATGATCGATAGATCTACAATTACTATACTCATTACTCTTATTATTGTCAATCCAACTCATATTATTACCCGTATTATGCTGATATGATCGATAGAACGACATTCACTATACTTATTACACTCACTATTATCAATCTAACTCATATTATTAACCATATTATGCATATATGATCGATAGAACGACAATTACTATACTTATTACTCTTATTATTATCATTCTAACTCATATTATTAACCATATTATGCGTATATGATCGATAGAACGACAATTACTATACTTATTATTCTTATTTTTATCAACCCAACTCATATTATTCGCCATATTATGCTTAAATGATCGGTAGAACGAGAATTACTATACTTATTACTGTTATTATTATGAATCTGACTCATATTATTAGCTATATTATGCTTATATGATCGATAGACCTACAATTACTATACTCATTACTCTTATTATTGTCAATCCAACTCATATTATTACCCGTATTATGCTGATATGATCGATAGAACGACATTCACTATACTTATTACACTCACTATTATCAATCTAACTCATATTATTAACCATATTATGCAGATATGATCGATAGAACGACAATTACTATACTTATCACTCTTATTATTATCATTCTAACTTATATTATTAACCATATTAAGCAGATATGATCGATAGAGCTACAATTACTATACTCATTACTCTTATTGTTATCAATCTAACTCATATTATTAGCCATATTATGCTTATATGATCGATAGAACGACAATTACTATACTCATTACACTTATTATTATCAATCTAACTCATATTATTAGCCATATTATGCTTATATGATCGATAGAACGACAACTACTATACTTATTACTCTTATTATTATCAATCTAACTCATATTATTAGCCATATTGTGCTTATATGAGCAATAGAACGACAATTACTATATTTATTGCACGCACTATTATCAATCTAACTCACATTATTAGCCATATTATGCTTATATGATCGATAGTACGACAATTACTATACTCATTACTCTTATTATTATCAATCTAACTCATATTATTAACCATATTATGCAGATATGATCGATCGAACGACAATTACTGTACTTATTACACTTATTATTATCAATCTAACACATATTATTAGCCATATTATGCTTATATGATCGATAGTACGACAATTACTATACTCATTACTCTTATTATTATCAATCTAACTCATATTATTAGGCATATTGTGCTTATATGAGCGATAGAACGACAATTACTATATTTATTACACTCACTATTATCAATCTAACTCATATTATTAACCATATTATGCAGATATGATCGATAGAACGACAATTACTATACTCATTACTCTTAATATTATCAATCCAACTCATATTATTAGCCATATTATGCTTATATGATCGATAGAACGAGAATTACTATACTCACTACCCTTAGTATTATCAATCTAACTCATATCATTAGCCATATTATGCTTATATTATCGATAGAACGACAATTACTATACTTATTACTCTTATTATTATCAATCTAACTCATATTATTAGCCATATTATGGTTAAATGATCGATAGAACGACAATTACTATACTTATTACTCTTATTATTATCAATCTAACTCGTATTATTAGCCATATTATGCTTATATGATCGATAGAACGACAAATACTATACTTACTACTCTTAAAATTATCAATCTAACTCATATTATTAGCCATATTATGCTTATATGATCGATAGAACGACAATTACTATACTCACTACTCTTAGTATTATCAATCTAACTCATATTGTTAGCCATATTATGCATATATGATCGATAGAACGAGAATTACTATACTCACTACTCTTAGTATTATCAATCTAACTCATATTATTAGCAATATTATGCTTATATTATCGATAGAACGACAATTACTATACTTATTACTCTTATTATTATCAATCTGACTCATATTATTAGCCATATTATGCTTAAATGACCGATAGAACGACAATTACTATACTTATTACTCTTATTATTATCAATCTAACTCATATTATTAGCCATATTATGCTTAAATGATCGATAGAACGACAATTACTATACTCACTACTCTTAGTATTATCACTCTAACTCATATTATTAGCCATATTATGCTTATATTATCGATAGAACGACAATTACTATACTTATTACTCTTATTATTATCAATCTAACTCATATTATTAGCCATATTATGCCTATATGATCGATAGCACGACAATTACTATACTCACTACTCTTAGTATTATCAATCTAACTCATATTATTAGCAATATTGTGCTTATATGAGCGATAGAACGACAATTACTATATTTATTACTCTTATTATTATCAATCTAACTCATATTATTAACCATATTATGCAGATATGATCGATCGAACGACAATTACTATACTTATTACACTTATTATTATCAATCTAACACATATTATAAGCCATATTATGCTTATATGATCGATAGTACGACAATTACTATACTCATTGCTCTTATTATTATCAATCTAACTCAAATTATTAACCATATTATGCAGATATGATCGATAGAACTACAATTACTATACTCATTACTCTTATTATTATCAATCTAACTCATATTATTAGCCATATTATGCTTATATGATCGATAGAACGACAATTACTATACTCACTACTCTTAGTATTATCAATCTAACTCATATTATTAGCCATATTATGCTTATATTATCGATAGAACGACAATTACTATACTTATTACTGTTACTATTATCAATCTAACTCATATTAGTAGCCATATTATGCTTATATGATCGATAGAATGAGAATTACTATACTCACTACTCTTAGTATTATCACTCTAACTCATATTATTAGCCATATTATGCTCATATGATCGAGAGAACAACAATTACTATACTTATTACTCTTATTATTATCAATCTAACTCATATTATTAGCCATATTATGCTTAAATGATCGATAGAACGACAATTACTATACTTATTACTCTTATTATTATCAATCTAACTCATATTATTAGAGATATTGTGCTTATATGAGCGATAGAACGACAATTACTATATTTATTGCACTCACTATTATCAATCTAACTCATATTATTAACCATATTATGCAGATATGATTGATAGAACGACAATTACTATACTCATTACTCTTATTATTATCAATCTAACTCATGCTATTAGCCATATTATGGTTATATGATCGATATAACGACAATTACTATACTTATTACTCTTATTATTATCAATCTAACTCATATTATTAACCATATTATGCAGATATGATCGATAGAACTACAATTACTATACTCATTACTCTTATTATTATCAATCTAACTCATATTATTAGCCATATTATGCTTATATGGTCGATAGAACGACAATTACTATACTCACTACTCTTAGTATTATCAATCTAACTCATATTATTAACCATATTATGCTTATATTATCGATAGAACGACAATTACTATACTTATTACTGTTATTATTATCAATCTAACTCATATTATTAGCCATATTATGCTTATATGATCGATAGAACGACAATCACTATACTTATTACTCTTATTATTATCAATCTAACTCATATTATTAGCCATATTATGGTTAAATGGTCGATAGAACGACAATTACTATACATATTACTCTTATTATTATCAATCTAACTCGTATTATTAGCCATATTATGCTTATATGATCGATAGAACGACAATTACTATACTCACTACTCTTAGTATTATCAATCTAACTCATATTGTTAGCCATATTATGCATATATGATCGATAGAACGAGAATTACTATACTCACTACTCTTAGTATTATCAATCTAACTCATATTGTTAGCAATATTATGCTTATATTATGGATAGAACGACAATTACTATACTTATTACTCTTATTATTATCAATCTGACTCATATTATTAGCCATATTATGCTTAAATGACCGATAGAACGACAATTACTATACTTATTACTCTTATTATTATCAATCTAACTCATATTATTAGCCATATTATGCTTAAATGATCGATAGAACGACAATTACTATACTCACTACTCTTAGTATTATCACTCTAACTCATATTATTAGCCATATTATGCTTATATTATCGATAGAACGACAATTACTATACTCACTACTCTTAGTATTATCACTCTAACTCATATTATTAGCCATATTGTGCTTATATGAGCGATAGAACGACAATTACTATATTTATTACACTCACTATTATCAATCTAACTCATATTATTCACCATATTATGCTTATATGATCGATAGAACGACAATTACTATACTTATTACTCTTATTATTATCAATCTAACTCATATTATTAGCCATATTGTGCTTATATGAGCGATAGAACGACAATTACTATATTTATTACACTCACTATTATCAATCTAACTCATATTATTAGCCATATTGTGCTTATATGATCGATAGAACGACAATTACTATACTTATTACTCTTATTATTATCAATCTAACTCATATTATTAGCCATATTATGCTTATATGATCGATAGAACGACAATTACTATACTCATTTCTCTTATTATTATCAATCTAACTCATATTATTAGCCATATTATGCTTATATGATCGATAGAACGACAATTACTATACTCACTACTCTTAGTATTATCAATCTAACTCATATTATTAGCCATATTATGCTTATATTATCGATAGAACGACAATTACTATACTTATTACTGTTATTATTATCAATCTAACTCATATTATTAGCCATATTATGCTTATATGATCGATCGAACGACAATTACTATACTTATTACTCTTATTATTATCAATCTAACTCATATTATTACCCATATTGTGCTTATATGAGCGATAGAACGACAATTACTATATTTATTACACTCACTATTATCAATCTAACTCATATTATTAACCATATTATGCAGATATGATCGATAGAACGACAATTACTATACTCATTACTCTTATTATTATCAATCTAACTCATGCTATTAGCCATATTATGGTTATATGATCGATATAACGACAATTACTATCCTTATTACTCTTATTATTATCAATCTAACTCATATTATTAACCATATTATGCAGATATGATCGATAGAACGACAATTACTATACTTATTACTCTTATTATTATCAATCTAACTCATATTATTAGCCATATTGTGCTTATATGATCGATAGAACGACAATAACTATACTTATTACTCTTATTATTATAAATCTAACTCATATTATTAGCCATATTATGCTTATATGATCGATAGAACGACAATTACTATACTCATTACTCTTATTATTATCAATCTAACTCATATTATTAGCCATATTCTGCTTATATGATCGATAGAACGACAATTACTATACTCACTACTCTTAGTATTATCAATCTAACTCATATTATTAGCCATATTATGCTTAAAGATCGATAGAACGACAATTACTATACTCATTACTCTTATTATTATCAATCTAACTCATATTATTAGCCATATTGTGCTTATATGATCGGTAGAACGACAATTACTATACTCATTACTCTTATTATTATCAATCCAACTCATATTATTACCCATATTATGCTGATATGATTGATAGAACGACATTCACTATACTTATTACACTCACTATTATCAATCTAACTCATATTATTAACAATATTATGCAGATATGATCGATAGAACGACAATTACTATACTTATTACTCTTATTATTATCATTCTAACTCATATTATTAACCATATTATGCTTATATGATCGATAGAACGACAATTACTATACTTGTTACTCTTATTATTATCAATCTAACTCATATTATTAGCCATATTGTGCTTATAATGAGCGATAGAACGACAATTACTACATTTATTACACTCACTATTATCAATCTAACTCATATTATTAGCCATATTGTGCTTATATGATCGATAGAACGACAATTACTATACTTATTACTCTTATTATTATAAATCTAACTCATATTATTAGCCATATTATGCTTATATGATCGATAGAACGACAATTACTATACTCATTTCTCTTATTATTATCAATCTAACTCATATTATTAGCCATATTATGCTTATATGATCGATAGAACGACAATTACTATACTCACTACTCTTAGTATTATCAATCTAACTCATATTATTAGCCATATTATGCTTATATTATCGATAGAACGACAATTACTATACTTATTACTGTTATTATTATCAATCTAACTCATATTATTAGCCATATTATGCTTATATGATCGATCGAACGACAACTACTATACTTATTACTCTTATTATTATCAATCTAACTCATATTATTAGCCATATTGTGCTTATATGAGCGATAGAACGACAATTACTATATTTATTGCACGCACTATTATCAATCTAACTCACATTATTAGCCATATTATGCTTATATGATCGATAGTACGACAATTACTATACTCATTACTCTTATTATTATCAATCTAACTCATATTATTAACCATATTATGCAGATATGATCGATCGAACGACAATTACTATACTTATTACACTTATTATTATCAATCTAACACATATTATTAGCCATATTATGCTTATATGATCGTTAGTACGACAATTACTATACTCATTGCTCTTATTATTATCAATCTAACTCATATTATTAACCATATTATGCAGATATGATCGATAGAACTACAATTACTATACTCATTACTCTTATTATTATCAATCTAACTCATATTATTAGCTATATTATGCTTATATGATCGATAGAACGACAATTACTATACTCACTACTCTTAGTATTATCAATCTAACTCATATTATTAGCCATATTATGCTTATATTATCGATAGAACGACAACTACTATACTTATTACTGTTACTATTATCAATCTAACTCACATTATTAGCCATATTATGCTTATATGATCGATAGTACGACAATTACTATACTCATTACTCTTATTATTATCAATCTAACTCATATTATTAACCATATTATGCAGATATGATCGATCGAACGACAATTACTATACTTATTACACTTATTATTATCAATCTAACACATATTATTAGCCATATTATGCTTATATGATCGATAGTACGACAATTACTATACTCATTGCTCTTATTATTATCAATCTAACTCATATTATTAACCATATTATGCTTATATTATCGATAGAACGATAATTACTATACTTATTACTGTTATTATTATCAATCTAACTCATATTATTAGCCATATTATGCTTAAATGATCGATAGAACGACAATTACTATACTCACTGCTCTTAGTATTATCACTCTAACTCATATTATTAGCCTTATTATGCTTATATGATCGATAGAACGACAATTACTGTACTTATTACTCTTATTATTATCAATCTAACTCATATTATTAGCCATATTATGCTTATATGGTCGATAGAACGACAATTACTATACTTATTACTCTTATTATTATCAATCTAACTCATATTATTAGCCATATTGTGCTTATATGAGCGATAGAACGACAATTACTATATTTATTACACTCACTATTATCAATCTAACTCATATTATTAACCATATTATGCAGATATGATCGATAGAACGACAATTACTATACTCATTACTCTTATTATTATCAATCTAACTCATGCTATTAGCCATATTATGGTTATATGATCGATATAACGACAATTACTATCCTTATTACTCTTATTATTATCAATCTAACTCATATTATTAACCATATTATGCAGATATGAGCGATAGAACGACAATTACTATATTTATTACACTCACTATTATCAATCTAACTCATATTATTAACCATATTATGCAGATATGATCGATAGAACGACAATTACTATACTCATTACTCTTATTATTATCAATCTAACTCATGCTATTAGCCATATTATGGTTATATGATCGATATAACGACAATTACTATCCTTATTACTCTTATTATTATCAATCTAACTCATATTATTAACCATATTATGCAGATATGATCGATAGAACGACAATTACTATACTTATTACTCTTATTATTATCAATCTAACTCATATTATTAGCCATATTGTGCTTATATGATCGATAGAACGACAATTACTATACTTATTACTCTTATTATTATAAATCTAACTCATATTATTAGCCATATTATGCTTATATGATCGATAGAACGACAATTACTATACTCATTACTCTTATTATTATCAATCTAACTCATATTATTAGCCATATTCTGCTTATATGATCGATAGAACGACAATTACTATACTCACTACTCTTAGTATTATCAATCTAACTCATATTATTAGCCATATTATGCTTATATTATCGATAGAACGACAATTACTATACTTATTACTGTTATTATTATCAATCTAACTCATATTATTAGCCATATTATGCTTATATGATCGATAGAATGAGAATTACTATACTCACTACTCTTAGTATTATCACTCTAACTCATATTATTAGCCATATTATGCTCATATGATCGAGATAACAACAATTACTATACTTATTACTCTTATTATTATCAATCTAACTCATATTATTAGCCATATTATGCTTAAAGATCGATAGAACGACAATTACTATACTCATTACTCTTATTATTATCAATCTAACTCATATTATTAGCCATATTGTGCTTATATGATCGGTAGAACGACAATTACTATACTCATTACTCTTATTATTATCAATCCAACTCATATTATTACCCATATTATGCTGATATGATTGATAGAACGACATTCACTATACTTATTACACTCACTATTATCAATCTAACTCATATTATTAACAATATTATGCAGATATGATCGATAGAACGACAACTACTATACTTATTACTCTTATTATTATCAATCTAACTCATATTATTAGCCATATTGTGCTTATATGAGCGATAGAACGACAATTACTATATTTATTGCACGCACTATTATCAATCTAACTCACATTATTAGCCATATTATGCTTATATGATCGATAGTACGACAATTACTATACTCATTACTCTTATTATTATCAATCTAACTCATATTATTAACCATATTATGCAGATATGATCGATCGAACGACAATTACTATACTTATTACACTTATTATTATCAATCTAACACATATTATTAGCCATATTATGCTTATATGATCGTTAGTACGACAATTACTATACTCATTGCTCTTATTATTATCAATCTAACTCATATTATTAACCATATTATGCTTATATGATCGATAGAACGACAATTACTATACTTATTACTCTTATTATTATCAATCTAACTCATATTATTAGCCATATTGTGATTACATGAGCGATAGAACGACAATTACTATATTTATTACACTCACTATTATCAATCTAACTCATATTATTAACCATATTATGCAGATATGATCGATAGAACGACAATTACTATACTCATTACTCTTATTATTATCAATCTAGCTCATGCTATTAGCCATATTATGGTTACATGATCGATATAACGACAATTACTATACTTAATACTCTTATTATTATCAATCTAACTCATATTATTAACCATATTATGCAGATATGATCGATAGAACGACAATTACTATACTTATTACTCTTATTATTATCAATCTAACTCATATTATTAGCCATATTGTGCTTATATGATCGATAGAACGACAACTACTATACTTATTACTCTTATTATTATCAATCTAACTCATATTATTAGCCATATTGTGCTTATATGATCGATAGAACGACAATTACTATACTTATTACTCTTATTATTATAAATCTAACTCATATTATTAGCCATATTATGCTTATATGATCGATCGAACGACAATTACTATACTTATTACACTTATTATTATCAATCTAACTCATATTATTAGCCATATTATGCTTATATGATCGATAGTACGACAATTACTATACTCATTGCTCTTATTATTATCAATCTAACTCATATTATTAACCATATTATGCTTATATGATCGATAGAACGACAATTACTATACTTATTACTCTTATTATTATCAATCTAACTCATATTATTAGCCATATTGTGATTACATGAGCGATAGAACGACAATTACTATATTTATTACACTCACTATTATCAATCTAACTCATATTATTAACCATATTATGCAGATATGATCGATAGAACGACAATTACTATACTCATTACTCTTATTATTATCAATCTAACTCATGCTATTAGCCATATTATGGTTACATGATCGATATAACGACAATTACTATACTTAATACTCTTATTATTATCAATCTAACTCATATTATTAACCATATTATGCAGATATGATCGATAGAACGACAATTACTATACTTATTACTCTTATTATTATCAATCTAACTCATATTATTAGCCATATTGTGCTTATATGATCGATAGAACGACAATTACTATACTTATTACTCTTATTATTATCAATCTAACTCATATTATTAGCCATATTATGCTTATATGATCGATAGAACGACAATTACTATACTCATTACTCTTATTATTATAAATCTAACTCATATTATTAGCCATATTCTGCTTATATGATCGATAGAACGACAATTACTATACTCACTACTCTTAGTATTATCAATCTAACTCATATTATTAGCCATATTATGCTTATATTATCGATAGAACGACAATTACTATACTTATTACTGTTATTATTATCAATCTAACTCATATTATTAGCCATATTATGCTTATATGATCGATAGAATGAGAATTACTATACTCACTACTCTTAGTATTATCACTCTAACTCATATTATTAGCCATATTATGCTCATATGATCGAGATAACAACAATTACTATACTTATTACTCTTATTATTATTAATCTAACTCATATTATAACTATATTATGCTTAAAGATCGATAGAACGACAATTACTATACTCATTACTCTTATTATTATCAATCTAACTCATATTATTAGCCATATTGTGCTTATATGATCGGTAGAACGACAATTACTATACTCATTACTCTTATTATTATCAATCCAACTCATATTATTACCCATATTATGCTGATATGATTGATAGAACGACATTCACTATACTTATTACACTCACTATTATCAATCTAACTCATATTATTAACAATATTATGCAGATATGATCGATAGAACGACAATTACTATACTTATTACTCTTATTATTATCATTCTAACTCATATTATTAACCATATTATGCTTATATGATCGATAGAACGACAATTACTATACTTGTTACTCTTATTATTATCAATCTAACTCATATTATTAGCCATATTGTGCTTATATGAGCGATAGAACGACAATTACTACATTCATTACACTCACTATTATCAATCTAACTCATATTACTAGCCATATTGTGCTTATATGATCGATAGAACGACAATTACTATACTTATTACTCTTATTATTATAAATCTAACTCATATTATTAGCCATATTATGCTTATATGATCGATAGAACGACAATTACTATACTCATTTCTCTTATTATTATCAATCTAACTCATATTATTAACCATATTATGCAATTATGATCGGTAGAACGACAATTACTATACTTATTACACTTATTATTATCAATCTAACTCATATTATTAGCCATATGATGCTTATATGATCGATAGAACGACAATTACTATACTTATTACTCTTATTATTATCAATCTAACTCATATTATTAGCCATATTGTGATTACATGAGCGATAGAACGACAATTACTATATTTATTACACTCACTATTATCAATCTAACTCATATTATTAACCATATTATGCAGATATGATCGATAGAACGACAATTACTATACTCATTACTCTTATTATTATCAATCTAACTCATATTATTAACCATATTATGCAGATATGATCGATAGAACGACAATTACTATACTTATTACTCTTATTATTATAAATCTAACTCATATTATTAGCCATATTATGCTTATATGATCGATAGAACGACAATTACTATACTTATTACTCTTATTATTATAAATCTAACTCATATTATTAGCCATATTATGCTTATATGATCGATAGAACGACAATTACTATACTCATTACTCTTATTATTATCAATCTAACTCATATTATTAGCCATATTCTGCTTATATGATCGATAGAACGACAATTACTATACTCAATACTCTTAGTATTATCAATCTAACTCATATTATTAGCCATATTATGCTTATATTATCGATAGAACGACAATTACTATACTTATGACTGTTATTATTATCAATCTAACTCATATTATTAGCCATATTATGCTTATATGATCGATAGAATAAGAATTACTATACTCACTACTCTTAGTATTATCACTCTAACTCATATTATTAGCCATATTATGCTCATATGATCGAGATAACAACAATTACTATACTTATTACTCTTATTATTATCAATCTAACTCATATTATTAGCCATATTATGCTTAAATGATCGATAGAACGACAATTACTATACTCATTACTCTTATTATTATCAATCTAACTCATATTATTAGCCATATTGTGCTTATATGATCGGTAGAACGACAATTACTATACTCATTACTCTTATTATTATCAATCTAACTCATATTATTAGCCATATTGTGCTTATATGATCGATAGAATGAGAAATACTATACTCACTACTCTTAGTATTATCACTCTAACTCATATTATTAGCCTTATTATGCTCATATGATCGAGATAACAACAATTACTATACTTATTACTCTTATTATTATCAATCTAACTCATATTATTAGCCATATTATGCTTAAATGATCGATAGAACGACAATTACTATACTCATTACTCTTATTATTATCAATCTAACTCATATTATTAGCCATAATGTGCTTATATGATCGGTAGAACGACAATTACTATACTCATTACTCTTATTATTATCAATCTAACTCATATTATTAGCCATATTGTGCTTATATGATCGGTAGAACGACAATTACTATACTCATTACTCTTATTATTATCAATCCAACTCATATTATTACCCATATTATGCTGATATGATTGATAGAACGACATTCACTATACTTATTTCACTCACTATTATCAATCTAACTCATATTATTAACAATATTATGCAGATATGATCGATAGAACGATAATTACTATACTTATTACTCTTATTATTATCATTCTAACTCATATTATTAACCATATTATGCTTATATGATCGATAGAACGACAATTACTATACTTATTATTCTTATTTTTATCAACCCAACTCATATTATTCGCCATATTATGCTTAAATGATCGATAGAACGTCAATTACTATACTTATTACTCTTATTATTATCAATCTAACTCATATTATTAGCCATATTATGCTTATATGATCGATAGAACGACAATTACTATACTTGTTACTCTTATTATTATCAATCTAACTCATATTATTAGCCATATTGTGCTTATATGAGCGATAGAACGACAATTACTATATTTATTACACTCACTATTATCAATCTAACTCATATTATTAGCCATATTGTGCTTATATGATCGATAGAACGACAATTACTATACTTATTACTCTTATTATTATAAATCTAACTCATATTATTAGCCATATTATGCTTATATGATCGATAGAACGACAATTACTATACTCATTTCTCTTATTATTATCAATCTAACTCATATTATTAGCCATATTATGCTTATATGATCGATAGGACGACAATTACTATACTCACTACTCTTAGTATTATCAATCTAACTCATATTATTAGCCATATTATGCTTATATTATCGATAGAACGACAATTACTATACTTATTACTGTTATTATTATCAATCTAACTCATATTATTAGCCATATTATGCTTATATGATCGATCCAACGACAATTACTATACTTATTACACTTATTATTATCAATCTAACTCATATTATTAGCCATATTATGCTTATATGATCGATAGTACGACAATTACTATACTCATTGCTCTTATTATTATCAATCTAACTCATATTATTAACCATATTATGCAATTATGATCGGTAGAACGACAATTACTATACTTATTACACTTATTATTATCAATCTAACTCATATTATTAGCCATATGATGCTTATATGATCGATAGAACGACAATTACTATACTTATTACTCTTATTATTATCAATCTAACTCATATTATTAGCCATGTTGTGATTACATGAGCGATAGAACGACAATTTCTATATTTATTACACTCACTATTATCAATCTAACTCATATTATTAACCATATTATGCAGATATGATCGATAGAACGACAATTACTATACTCATTACTCTTATTATTATCAATCTAACTCATATTATTAACCATATTATGCAGATATGATCGATAGAACGACAATTACTATACTTATTACTCTTATTATTATAAATCTAACTCATATTATTAGCCATATTATGCTTATATGATCGATAGAACGACAATTACTATACTTATTACTCTTATTATTATAAATCTAACTCATATTATTAGCCATATTATGCTTATATGATCGATAGAACGACAATTACTATACTCATTACTCTTATTATTATCAATCTAACTCATATTATTAGCCATATTCTGCTTATATGATCGATAGAACGACAATTACTATACTCACTACTCTTAGTATTATCAATCTAACTCATATTATTAGCCATATTATGCTTATATTATCGATAGAACGACAATTACTATACTTATGACTGTTATTATTATCAATCTAACTCATATTATTAGCCATATTATGCTTATATGATCGATAGAATAAGAATTACTATACTCACTACTCTTAGTATTATCACTCTAACTCATATTATTAGCCATATTATGCTCATATGATCGAGATAACAACAATTACTATACTTATTACTCTTATTATTATCAATCTAACTCATATTATTAGCCATATTATGCTTAAATGATCGATAGAACGACAATTACTATACTCATTACTCTTATTATTATCAATCTAACTCATATTATTAGCCATATTGTGCTTATATGATCGGTAGAACGACAATTACTATACTCATTACTCTTATTATTATCAATCTAACTCATATTATTAGCCATATTGTGCTTATATGATCGGTAGAACGACAATTACTATACTCATTACTCTTATTATTATCAATCCAACTCATATTATTACCCATATTATGCTGATATGATTGATAGAACGACATTCACTATACTTATTACACTCACTATTATCAATCTCACTCATATTATTAACAATATTATGCAGATATGATCGATAGAACGACAATTACTATACTTATTACTCTTATTATTATCATTCTAACTCATATTATTAACCATATTATGCTTATATGATCGATAGAACGACAATTACTATACTTATTATTCTTATTTTTATCAACCCAACTCATATTATTCGCCATATTATGCTTAAATGATCGATAGAACGTCAATTACTATACTTATTACTCTTATTATTATCAATCTAACTCATATTATTAGCCATATTATGCTTATATGATCGATAGAACGACAATTACTATACTTATTACTCTTATTATTATCAATCTAACTCATATTATTAGCCATATTGTTATTACATGAGCGATAGAACGACAATTACTATATTTATTACACTCACTATTATCAATCTAACTCATATTATTAACCATATTATGCAGATATGATCGATAGAACGACAATTACTATACTCATTACTCTTATTATTATCAATCTAACTCATGCTATTAGCCATATTATGGTTATATGATCGATATAACGACAATTACTATACTTAATACTCTTATTATTATCAATCTAACTCATTGTATTAACCATATTATGCAGATATGATCGATAGAACGACAATTACTATACTTATTACTCTTATTATTATCAATCTAACTCATATTATTAGCCATATTGTGCTTATATGATCGATAGAACGACAATTACTATACTTATTACTCTTATTATTATAAATCTAACTCATATTATTAGCCATATTATGCTTATATGATCGATAGAACGACAATTACTATACTTATTACTCTTATTATTATGAATCCAACTCATATTATTACCCATATTATGCTGATATGATCGATCGAACGACAATTACTATACTTATTACACTTATTATTATCAATCTAACACATATTATTAGCCATATTATGCTTATATGATCGATAGTACGACAATTACTATACTCACTGCTCTTATTATTATCAATCTAACTCATATTATTAACCATATTATGCAGATATGATCGATAGAACTACAATTACTATACTCATTACTCTTATTATTATCAATCTAACTCATATTATTAGTCATATTATGCTTATATGATCGATAGAACTACAATTACTATACTCACTACACTTAGTATTATCAATCTAACTCATATTATTAGCCATATTATGCTTATATTATCGATAGAACGACAATTACTATACTTATTACTGTTACTATTATCAATCTAACTCATATTATTAGCCATATTATGCTTATATGATCGATAGAATGAGAATTACTATACTCACTACTCTTAGTATTATCACTCTAACTCATATTATTAGCCATATTATGCTCATATGATCGAGAGAACAACAATTACTATACTTATTACTCTTATTATTATCAATCTAACTCATATTATTAGCCATATTATGCTTATATGATCGATAGAACGACAATTACTATACTCATTTCTCTTATTGTTATCAATCTAACTCATATTATTAGCCATATTATGCTTATATGATCGATAGAACGACAATTACTATACTCACTACTCTTAGTATTATCAATCTAACTCATATTATTAGCCATATTATGCTTATATTATCGATAGAACGACAATTACTATACTTATTACTGTTATTATTATCAATCTAACTCATATTATTAGCCATATTATGCTTATATGATCGATCGAACGACAATTACTATACTTATTACACTTATTATTATCAATCTAACTCATATTATTAGCCATATTATGCTTATATGATCGATAGAACGACAATTACTATACTCATTGCTCTTATTATTATCAATCTAACTCATATTATTAACCATATTATGCAATTATGATCGGTAGAACGACAATTACTATACTTATTACACTTATTATTATCAATCTAACTCATATTATTAGCCATATGATGCTTATATGATCGATAGATCGACAATTACTATACTTATTACTCTTATTATTATCAATCAAACTCATATTATTAGCCATATTGTTATTACATGAGCGATAGAACGACAATTACTATATTTATTACACTCACTATTATCAATCTAACTCATATTATTAACCATATTATGCAGATATGATCGATAGAACGACAATTACTATACTCATTACTCTTATTATTATCAATCTAACTCATGCTATTAGCCATATTATGGTTATATGATCGATATAACGACAATTACTATACTTAATACTCTTATTATTATCAATCTAACTCATATTATTAACCATATTATGCAGATATGATCGATAGAACGACAATTACTATACTTATTACTCTTATTATTATCAATCTAACTCATATTATTAGCCATATTGTGCTTATATGATCGATAGAACGACAATTACTATACTTATTACTCTTATTATTATAAATCTAACTCATATTATTAGCCATATTATGCTTATATGATCGATAGAACGACAATTACTATACTTATTACTCTTATTATTATGAATCCAACTCATATTATTACCCATATTATGCTGATATGATCGATCGAACGACAATTACTATACTTATTACACTTATTATTATCAATCTAACACATATTATTAGCCATATTATGCTTATATGATCGATAGTACGACAATTGCTATACTCATTGCTCTTATTATTATCAATCTAACTCATATTATTAACCATATTATGCAGATATGATCGATAGAACTACAATTACTATACTCATTACTCTTATTATTATCAATCTAACTCATATTATTAGCTATATTATGCTTATATGATCGATAGAACGACAATTACTATACTCACTACTCTTAGTATTATCAATCTAACTCATATTATTAGCCATATTATGCTTATATGATCGATAGAACGACAATTACTATACTCATTTCTCTTATTTTTATCAATCTAACTCATATTGTTAGCCATATTATGCTTATATGATCGATAGAACGACAATTACTATACTCATTTCTCTTATTATTATCAATCTAACTCATATTATTAGCCATATTATGCTTATATTATCGATAGAACGACAATTACTATACTTATGACTGTTATTATTATCAATCTAACTCATATTATTAGCCATATTATGCTTATATGATCGATAGAATAAGAATTACTATACTCACTACTCTTAGTATTATCACTCTAACTCATATTATTAGACATATTATGCTCATATGATCGAGATAACAACAATTACTATACTTATTACTCTTATTATTATCAATCTAACTCATATTATTAGCCATATTATGCTTAAATGATCGATAGAACGACAATTACTATACTTATTACTCTTATTATTATCAATCTAACTCATATTATTAGCCATATTATGCTTATATGATCGATAGAACGACAATTACTATACTCATTTCTCTTATTGTTATCAATCTAACTCATATTATTAGCCATATTATGCTTATATGATCGATAGAACGACAATTACTATACTCACTGCTCTTATTATTATCAATCTAACTCATATTATTAACCATATTATGCAGATATGATCGATAGAACTACAATTACTATACTCATTACTCTTATTATTATCAATCTAACTCATATTATTAGCCATATTATGCTTATATGATCGATAGAACGACAATTACTATACTCACTAAACTTAGTATTATCAATCTAACTCATATTATTAGCCATATTATGCTTATATGATCGATAGAACGACAATTACTATACTCATTTCTCTTATTGTTATCAATCTAACTCATATTATTAGCCATATTATGCTTATATGATCGATAGAATGAGAAATACTATACTCACTACTCTTAGTATTATCACTCTAACTCATATTATTAGACATATTATGCTCATATGATCGAGATAACAACAATTACTATACTTATTACTCTTATTATTATCAATCTAACTCATATTATTAGCCATATGATGCTTATATGATCGATAGAACGACAATTACTATACTTATTACTCTTATTATTATCAATCTAACTCATATTATTAGCCATATTGTTATTACATGAGCGATAGAACGACAATTACTATATTTATTACACTCACTATTATCAATCTAACTCATATTATTAACCATATTATGCAGATATGATCGATAGAACGACAATTACTATACTCATTATTCTTATTTTTATCAACCCAACTCATATTATTCGCCATATTATGCTTAAATGATCGATAGAACGTCAATTACTATACTTATTACTCTTATTATTATCAATCTAACTCATATTATTAGCCATATTATGCTTATATGATCGATAGAACGACAATTACTATACTTATTACTCTTATTATTATCAATCTAACTCATATTATTAGCCATATTGTTATTACATGAGCGATAGAACGACAATTACTATATTTATTACACTCACTATTATCAATCTAACTCATATTATTAACCATATTATGCAGATATGATCGATAGAACGACAATTACTATACTCATTACTCTTATTATTATCAATCTAACTCATGCTATTAGCCATATTATGGTTATATGATCGATATAACGACAATTACTATACTTAATACTCTTATTATTATCAATCTAACTCATTGTATTAACCATATTATGCAGATATGATCGATAGAACGACAATTACTATACTTATTACTCTTATTATTATCAATCTAACTCATATTATTAGCCATATTGTGCTTATATGATCGATAGAACGACAATTACTATACTTATTACTCTTATTATTATAAATCTAACTCATATTATTAGCCATATTATGCTTATATGATCGATAGAACGACAATTACTATACTTATTACTCTTATTATTATGAATCCAACTCATATTATTACCCATATTATGCTGATATGATCGATCGAACGACAATTACTATACTTATTACACTTATTATTATCAATCTAACACATATTATTAGCCATATTATGCTTATATGATCGATAGTACGACAATTACTATACTCACTGCTCTTATTATTATCAATCTAACTCATATTATTAACCATATTATGCAGATATGATCGATAGAACTACAATTACTATACTCATTACTCTTATTATTATCAATCTAACTCATATTATTAGTCATATTATGCTTATATGATCGATAGAACTACAATTACTATACTCACTACACTTAGTATTATCAATCTAACTCATATTATTAGCCATATTATGCTTATATTATCGATAGAACGACAATTACTATACTTATTACTGTTACTATTATCAATCTAACTCATATTATTAGCCATATTATGCTTATATGATCGATAGAATGAGAATTACTATACTCACTACTCTTAGTATTATCACTCTAACTCATATTATTAGCCATATTATGCTCATATGATCGAGAGAACAACAATTACTATACTTATTACTCTTATTATTATCAATCTAACTCATATTATTAGCCATATTATGCTTATATGATCGATAGAACGACAATTACTATACTCATTTCTCTTATTGTTATCAATCTAACTCATATTATTAGCCATATTATGCTTATATGATCGATAGAACGACAATTACTATACTCACTACTCTTAGTATTATCAATCTAACTCATATTATTAGCCATATTATGCTTATATTATCGATAGAACGACAATTACTATACTTATTACTGTTATTATTATCAATCTAACTCATATTATTAGCCATATTATGCGTATATGATCGATCGAACGACAATTACTATACTTATTACACTTATTATTATCAATCTAACTCATATTATTAGCCATATTATGCTTATATGATCGATAGAACGACAATTACTATACTCATTGCTCTTATTATTATCAATCTAACTCATATTATTAACCATATTATGCAATTATGATCGGTAGAACGACAATTACTATACTTATTACACTTATTATTATCAATCTAACTCATATTATTAGCCATATGATGCTTATATGATCGATAGATCGACAATTACTATACTTATTACTCTTATTATTATCAATCTAACTCATATTATTAGCCATATTGTTATTACATGAGCGATAGAACGACAATTACTATATTTATTACACTCACTATTATCAATCTAACTCATATTATTAACCATATTATGCAGATATGATCGATAGAACGACAATTACTATACTCATTACTCTTATTATTATCAATCTAACTCATGCTATTAGCCATATTATGGTTATATGATCGATATAACGACAATTACTATACTTAATACTCTTATTATTATCAATCTAACTCATATTATTAACCATATTATGCAGATATGATCGATAGAACGACAATTACTATACTTATTACTCTTATTATTATCAATCTAACTCATATTATTAGCCATATTATGCTTATATGATCGATCGAACGACAATTACTATACTTATTACACTTATATTATCAATCTAACTCATATTATTAGCCATATTATGCTTATATGATCGATAGAACGACAATTACTATACTTATTACTCTTATTATTATCAATCTAACTCATATTATTAGCCATATTATGCTTAAATGATCGATAGAACGACAATTACTATACTCATTACTCTTATTATTATCAATCTAACTCATATTATTAGCCATAATGTGCTTATATGATCGGTACAACGACAATTACTATACTCATTACTCTTATTATTATCAATCTAACTCATATTATTAGCCATATTGTGCTTATATGATCGGTAGAACGACAATTACTATACTCATTACTCTTATTATTATCAATCCAACTCATATTATTACCCATATTATGCTGATATGATTGATAGAACGACATTCACTATACTTATTTCACTCACTATTATCAATCTAACTCATATTATTAACAATATTATGCAGATATGATCGATAGAACGATAATTACTATACTTATTACTCTTATTATTATCATTCTAACTCATATTATTAACCATATTATGCTTATATGATCGATAGAACGACAATTACTATACTTATTATTCTTATTTTTATCAACCCAACTCATATTATTCGCCATATTATGCTTAAATGATCGATAGAACGTCAATTACTATACTTATTACTCTTATTATTATCAATCTAACTCATATTATTAGCCATATTATGCTTATATGATCGATAGAACGACAATTACTATACTTGTTACTCTTATTATTATCAATCTAACTCATATTATTAGCCATATTGTGCTTATATGAGCGATAGAGCGACAATTACTATATTTATTACACTCACTATTATCAATCTAACTCATATTATTAGCCATATTGTGCTTATATGATCGATAGAACGACAATTACTATACTTATTACTCTTATTATTATAAATCTAACTCATATTATTAGCCATATTATGCTTATATGATCGATAGAACGACAATTACTATACTCATTTCTCTTATTATTATCAATCTAACTCATATTATTAGCCATATTATGCTTATATGATCGATAGGACGACAATTACTATACTCACTACTCTTAGTATTATCAATCTAACTCATATTATTAGCCATATTATGCTTATATTATCGATAGAACGACAATTACTATACTTATTACTGTTATTATTATCAATCTAACTCATATTATTAGCCATATTATGCTTATATGATCGATCGAACGACAATTGCTATACTTATTACACTTATTATTATCAATCTAACTCATATTATTAGCCATATTATGCTTATATGATCGATAGTACGACAATTACTATACTCATTGCTCTTATTATTATCAATCTAACTCATATTATTAACCATATTATGCAATTATGATCGGTAGAACGACAATTACTATACTTATTACACTTATTATTATCAATCTAACTCATATTATTAGCCATATGATGCTTATATGATCGATAGAACGACAATTACTATACTTATTACTCTTATTATTATCAATCTAACTCATATTATTAGCCATATTGTGATTACATGAGCGATAGAACGACAATTACTATATTTATTACACTCACTATTATCAATCTAACTCATATTATTAACCATATTATGCAGATATGATCGATAGAACGACAATTACTATACTCATTACTCTTATTATTATCAATCTAACTCATATTATTAACCATATTATGCAGATATGATCGATAGAACGACAATTACTATACTTATTACTCTTATTATTATAAATCTAACTCATATTATTAGCCATATTATGCTTATATGATCGATAGAACGACAATTACTATACTTATTACTCTTATTATTATAAATCTAACTCATATTATTAGCCATATTATGCTTATATGATCGATAGAACGACAATTACTATACTCATTACTCTTATTATTATCAATCTAACTCATATTATTAGCCATATTCTGCTTATATGATCGATAGAACGACAATTACTATACTCAATACTCTTAGTATTATCAATCTAACTCATATTATTAGCCATATTATGCTTATATTATCGATAGAACGACAATTACTATACTTATGACTGTTATTATTATCAATCTAACTCATATTATTAGCCATATTATGCTTATATGATCGATAGAATAAGAATTACTATACTCACTACTCTTAGTATTATCACTCTAACTCATATTATTAGCCCATATTATGCTCATATGATCGAGATAACAACAATTACTATACTTATTACTCTTATTATTATCAATCTAACTCATACTATTAGCCATATTATGCTTAAATGATCGATAGAACGACAATTACTATACTCATTACTCTTATTATTATCAATCTAACTCATATTATTAGCCATATTGTGCTTATATGATCGGTAGAACGACAATTACTATACTCATTACTCTTATTATTATCAATCTAACTCATATTATTAGCCATATTGTGCTTATATGATCGATAGAATGAGAAATACTATACTCAACTACTCTTAGTATTATCACTCTAACTCATATTATTAGCCTTATTATGCTCATATGATCGAGATAACAACAATTACTATACTTATTACTCTTATTATTATCAATCTAACTCATATTATTAGCCATATTATGCTTAAATGATCGATAGAACGACAATTACTATACTCATTACTCTTATTATTATCAATCTAACTCATATTATTAGCCATAATGTGCTTATATGATCGGTAGAACGACAATTACTATACTCATTACTCTTATTATTATCAATCTAACTCATATTATTAGCCATATTGTGCTTATATGATCGGTAGAACGACAATTACTGTACTCATTACTCTTATATTATCAATCCAACTCATATTATTACCCATATTATGCTGATATGATTGATAGAACGACATTCACTATACTTATTTCACTCACTATTATCAATCTAACTCATATTATTAACAATATTATGCAGATATGATCGATAGAACGATAATTACTATACTTATTACTCTTATTATTATCATTCTAACTCATATTATTAACCATATTATGCTTATATGATCGATAGAACGACAATTACTATACTTATTATTCTTATTTTTATCAACCCAACTCATATTATTCGCCATATTATGCTTAAATGATCGATAGAACGTCAATTACTATACTTATTACTCTTATTATTATCAATCTAACTCATATTATTAGCCATATTATGCTTATATGAGCGATAGAACGACAATTACTATACTTGTTACTCTTATTATTATCAATCTAACTCATATTATTAGCCATATTGTGCTTATATGAGCGATAGAACGACAATTACTATATTTATTACACTCACTATTATCAATCTAACTCATATTATTAGCCATATTGTGCTTATATGATCGATAGAACGACAATTACTATACTTATTACTCTTATTATTATAAATCTAACTCATATTATTAGCCATATTATGCTTATATGATCGATAGAACGACAATTACTATACTCATTTCTCTTATTATTATCAATCTAACTCATATTATTAGCCATATTATGCTTATATTATCGATAGAACGACAATTACTATACTTATGACTGTTATTATTATCAATCTAACTCATATTATTAGCCATATTATGCTTATATGATCGATAGAATAAGAATTACTATACTCACTACTCTTAGTATTATCACTCTAACTCATATTATTAGCCATATTATGCTTATATGATCGATCCAACGACAATTACTATACTTATTACACTTATTATTATCAATCTAACTCATATTATTAGCCATATTATGCTTATATGATCGATAGTACGACAATTACTATACTCATTGCTCTTATTATTATCAATCTAACTCATATTATTAACCATATTATGCAATTATGATCGGTAGAACGACAATTACTATACTTATTACACTTATTATTATCAATCTAACTCATATTATTAGCCATATGATGCTTATATGATCGATAGAACGACAATTACTATACTTATTACTCTTATTATTATCAATCTAACTCATATTATTAGCCATGTTGTGATTACATGAGCGATAGAACGACAATTACTATATTTATTACACTCACTATTATCAATCTAACTCATATTATTAACCATATTATGCAGATATGACCGATAGAACGACAATTACTATACTCATTACTCTTATTATTATCAATCTAACTCATATTATTAACCATATTATGCAGATATGATCGATAGAACGACAATTACTATACTTATTACTCTTATTATTATAAATCTAACTCATATTATTAGCCATATTATGCTTATATGATCGATAGAACGACAATTACTATACTTATTACTCTTATTATTATAAATCAAACTCATATTATTAGCCATATTATGCTTATATGATCGATAGAACGACAATTACTATACTCATTACTCTTATTATTATCAATCTAACTCATATTATTAGCCATATTCTGCTTATATGATCGATAGAACGACAATTACTATACTCACTACTCTTAGTATTATCAATCTAACTCATATTATTAGCCATATTATGCTTATATTATCGATAGAACGACAATTACTATACTTATGACTGTTATTATTATCAATCTAACTCATATTATTAGCCATATTATGCTTATATGATCGATAGAATAAGAATTACTATACTCACTACTCTTAGTATTATCACTCTAACTCATATTATTAGCCATATTATGCTCATATGATCGAGATAACAACAATTACTATACTCATTACTCTTATTATTATCAATCTAACTCATATTATTAGCCATATTGTGCTTATATGATCGGTAGAACGACAATTACTATACTCATTACTCTTATTATTATCAATCTAACTCATATTATTAGCCATATTGTGCTTATATGATCGGTAGAACGACAATTACTATACTCATTACTCTTATTATTATCAATCCAACTCATATTATTACCCATATTATGCTGATATGATTGATAGAACGACATTCACTATACTTATTACACTCACTATTATCAATCTCACTCATATTATTAACAATATTATGCAGATATGATCGATAGAACGACAATTACTATACTCATTGCTCTTATTATTATCAATCTAACTCATATTATTAACCATATTATGCAATTATGATCGGTAGAACGACAATTACTATACTTATTACACTTATTATTATCAATCTAACTCATATTATTAGCCATATGATGCTTATATGATCGATAGAACGACAATTACTATACTTATTACTCTTATTATTATCAATCTAACTCATATTATTAGCCATATTGTTATTACATGAGCGATAGAACGACAATTACTATATTTATTACACTCACTATTATCAATCTAACTCATATTATTAACCATATTATGCAGATATGATCGATAGAACGACAATTACTATACTCATTACTCTTATTATTATCAATCTAACTCATGCTATTAGCCATATTATGGTTATATGATCGATATAACGACAATTACTATACTTAATACTCTTATTATTATCAATCTAACTCATATTATTAACCATATTATGCAGATATGATCGATAGAACGACAATTACTATACTTATTACTCTTATTATTATCAATCTAACTCATATTATTAGCCATATTGTGCTTATATGATCGATAGAACGACAATTACTATACTTATTACTCTTATTATTATAAATCTAACTCATATTATTAGCCATATTATGCTTATATGATCGATAGAACGACAATTACTATACTTATTACTCTTATTATTATGAATCCAACTCATATTATTACCCATATTATGCTGATATGATCGATCGAACGACAATTACTATACTTATTACACTTATTATTATCAATCTAACACATATTATTAGCCATATTATGCTTATATGATCGATAGTACGACAATTGCTATACTCATTGCTCTTATTATTATCAATCTAACTCATATTATTAACCATATTATGCAGATATGATCGATAGAACTACAATTACTATACTCATTACTCTTATTATTATCAATCTAACTCATATTATTAGCTATATTATGCTTATATGATCGATAGAACGACAATTACTATACTCACTACTCTTAGTATTATCAATCTAACTCATATTATTAGCCATATTATGCTTATATTATCGATAGAACGACAATTACTATACTTATTACTGTTACTATTATCAATCTAACTCATATTATTAGCCATATTGTGCTTATATGATCGATAGAACGACAATTACTATACTTATTACTCTTATTATTATAAATCTAACTCATATTATTAGCCATATTATGCTTATATGATCGATAGAACGACAATTACTATACTCATTTCTCTTATTTTTATCAATCTAACTCATATTGTTAGCCATATTATGCTTATATGATCGATAGAACGACAATTACTATACTCACTACTCTTAGTATTATCAATCTAACTCATATTATTAGCCATATTATGCTTATATTATCTATAGAACGACAATTACTATACTTATGACTGTTATTATTATCAATCTAACTCATATTATTAGCCATATTATGCTTATATGATCGATAGAATGAGAAATACTATACTCACTACTCTTAGTATTATCACTCTAACTCATATTATTAGACATATTATGCTCATATGATCGAGATAACAACAATTACTATACTTATTACTGTTATTATTATCAATCTAACTCATATTATTAGCCATATTATGCTTATATGATCGATCGAACGACAATTACTATACTTATTACACTTATTATTATCAATCTAACTCATATTATTAGCCATATTATGCTTATATGATCGATAGAACGACAATTACTATACTCATTACTCTTATTATTATCAATCTAACTCATGCTATTAGCCATATTATGGTTACATGATCGATATAACGACAATTACTATACTTAATACTCTTATTATTATCAATCTAACTCATATTATTAACCATATTATGCAGATATGATCGATAGAACGACAATTACTATACTTATTACTCTTATTATTATCAATCTAACTCATATTATTAGCCATATTGTGCTTATATGATCGATAGAACGACAACTACTATACTTATTACTCTTATTATTATCAATCTAACTCATATTATTAGCCATATTGTGCTTATATGATCGATAGAACGACAATTACTATACTTATTACTCTTATTATTATAAATCTAACTCATATTATTAGCCATATTATGCTTATATGATCGATAGAACGACAATCACTATACTCATTACTCTTATTATTATCAATCTAACTCATATTATTAGCCATATTCTGCTTATATGATCGATAGAACGACAATTACTATACTCACTACTCTTAGTATTATCAATCCAACTCATATTATTACCCATATTATGCTGATATGATTGATAGAACGACATTCACTATACTTATTACACTCACTATTATCAATCTAACTCATATTATTAACAATATTATGCAGATATGATCGATAGAACGACAATTACTATACTTATTACTCTTATTATTATCATTCTAACTCATATTATTAACCATATTATGCTTATATGATCGATAGAACGACAATTACTATACTTGTTACTCTTATTATTATCAATCTAACTCATATTATTAGCCATATTGTGCTTATATGATCGATAGAACGACAATTACTATACTCACTACTCTTAGTATTATCAATCTAACTCATATTATTAGCCATATTATGCTTATATGATCGATAGAACGACAATTACTATACTCATTTCTCTTATTTTTATCAATCTAACTCATATTGTTAGCCATATTATGCTTATATGATCGATAGAACGACAATTACTATACTCACTACTCTTAGTATTATCAATCTAACTCATATTATTAGCCATATTATGCTTATATTATCTATAGAACGACAATTACTATACTTATGACTGTTATTATTATCAATCTAACTCATATTATTAGCCATATTATGCTTATATGATCGATAGAATGAGAAATACTATACTCACTACTCTTAGTATTATCACTCTAACTCATATTATTAGACATATTATGCTCATATGATCGAGATAACAACAATTACTATACTTATTACTCTTATTATTATCAATCTAACTCATATTATTAGCCATATTATGCTTAAATGATCGATAGAACGACAATTACTATACTTATTACTCTTATTATTATCAATCTAACTCATATTATTAGCCATATTATGCTTATATGATCGATAGAACGACAATTACTATACTCATTTCTCTTATTGTTATCAATCTAACTCATATTATTAGCCATATTATGCTTATATGATCGATAGAACGACAATTACTATACTCACTACTCTTAGTATTATCAATCTAACTCATATTATTAGCCATATTATGCTTATATTATCGATAGAACGACAATTACTATACTTATTACTGTTATTATTATCAATCTAACTCATATTATTAGCCATATTATGCTTATATGATCGATCGAACGACAATTACTATACTTATTACACTTATTATTATCAATCTAACTCATATTATTAGCCATATTATGCTTATATGATCGATAGAACGACAATTACTATACTCATTGCTCTTATTATTATCAATCTAACTCATATTATTAACCATATTATGCAATTATGATCGGTAGAACGACAATTACTATACTTATTACACTTATTATTATCAATCTAACTCATATTATTAGCCATATGATGCTTATATGATCGATAGAACGACAATTACTATACTTATTACTCTTATTATTATCAATCTAACTCATATTATTAGCCATATTGTTATTACATGAGCGATAGAACGACAATTACTATATTTATTACACTCACTATTATCAATCTAACTCATATTATTAACCATATTATGCAGATATGATCGATAGAACGACAATTACTATACTCATTACTCTTATTATTATCAATCTAACTCATGCTATTAGCCATATTATGGTTATATGATCGATATAACGACAATTACTATACTTAATACTCTTATTATTATCAATCTAACTCATATTATTAACCATATTATGCAGATATGATCGATAGAACGACAATTACTATACTTATTACTCTTATTATTATCAATCTAACTCATATTATTAGCCATATTGTGCTTATATGATCGATAGAACGACAATTACTATACTTATTACTCTTATTATTATAAATCTAACTCATATTATTAGCCATATTATGCTTATATGATCGATAGAACGACAATTACTATACTTATTACTCTTATTATTATGAATCCAACTCATATTATTACCCATATTATGCTGATATGATCGATCGAACGACATTCACTATACTTATTACACTCACTATTATCAATCTAACTCATATTATTAGCCATATTGTGCTTATATGAGCGATAGAACGACAATTACTATATTTATTGCACGCACTATTATCAATCTAACTCACATTATTAGCCATATTGTGCTTATATGATCGGTAGAACGACAATTACTATACTCATTACTCTTATTATTATCAATCCAACTCATATTATTACCCATATTATGCTGATATGATCGATAGAACGACAATTACTATACTTATTACTCTTATTATTATCAATCTAACTCATATTATTAGCCACATTGTGATTACATGAGCGATAGAACGACAATTACTATATTTATTACACTCACTATTATCAATCTAACTCATATTATTAACCATATTATGCAGATATGGTCGATAGAACGACAATTACTATACTCATTACTCTTATTATTATCAATCTAACTCATGCTATTAGCCATATTATGGTTACATGATCGATATAACGACAATTACTATACTTAATACTCTTATTATTATCAATCTAACTCATATTATTAACCATATTATGCAGATATGATCGATAGAACGACAATTACTATACTTATTACTCTTATTATTATCAATCTAACTCATATTATTAGCCATATTGTGCTTATATGATCGATAGAACGACAACTACTATACTTATTACTGTTATTATTATGAATCTGACTCATATTATTAGCTATATTATGCTTATATGATCGATAGAACGACAATTACTATACTTATTATTCTTATTTTTATCAACCCAACTCATATTATTCGCCATATTATGCTTAAATGATCGATAGAACGTCAATTACTATACTTATTACTCTTATTATTATCAATCTAACTCATATTATTAGCCATATTATGCTTATATGATCGATAGAACGACAATTACTATACTTGTTACTCTTATTATTATCAATCTAACTCATATTATTAGCCATATTGTGCTTATATGAGCGATAGAACGACAATTACTATATTTATTACACTCACTATTATCAATCTAACTCATATTATTAGCCATATTGTGCTTATATGATCGATAGAACGACAATTACTATACTTATTACTCTTATTATTATAAATCTAACTCATATTATTAGCCATATTATGCTTATATGATCGATAGAACGACAATTACTATACTCATTTCTCTTATTATTATCAATCTAACTCATATTATTAGCCATATTATGCTTATATGATCGATAGAACGACAATTACTATACTCACTACTCTTAGTATTATCAATCTAACTCATATTATTAGCCATATTATGCTTATATTATCGATAGAACGACAATTACTATACTTATTACTGTTATTATTATCAATCTAACTCATATTATTAACCATATTATGCAGATATGATCGATAGAACGACAATTACTATACTCATTACTCTTATTATTATCAATCTAACTCATGCTATTAGCCATATTATGGTTATATGATCGATATAACGACAATTACTATACTTAATACTCTTATTATCTTCAATCTAACTCATATTATTAACCATATTATGCAGATGTGATCGATAGAACGACAATTACTATACTTATTACTCTTATTATTATCAATCTAACTCATATTATTAGCCATATTGTGCTTATATGATCGATAGAACGACAATTACTATACTTATTACTGTTATTATTATGAATCTGACTCATATTATTAGCTATATTATGCTTATATGATCGATAGACCTACAATTACTATACTCATTACTCTTATTATTATCAATCCAACTCATATTATTACCCGTATTATGCTGATATGATCGATAGAACGACATTCACTATACTTATTACACTCACTATTATCAATCTAACTCATATTATTAGCCATATTGTGATTACATGAGCGATAGAACGACAATTACTATATTTATTACACTCACTATTATCAATCTAACTCATATTATTAACCATATTATGCAGATATGATCGATAGAACGACAATTACTATACTCATTACTCTTATTATTATCAATCTAACTCATATTATTAGCCATATTATGCTTATATGATCGATAGTACGACAATTACTATACTCATTACACTTATTATTATCAATCTAACTCATATTATTAGCCATATGATGCTTATATGATCGATAGAACGACAACTACTATACTTATTACTCTTATTATTATCAATCTAACTCATATTATTAGCCATATTGTGCTTATATGAGCGATAGAACGACAATTACTATATTTATTGCACGCACTATTATCAATCTAACTCACATTATTAGCCATATTATGCTTATATGATCGATAGTACGACAATTACTATACTCATTACTCTTATTATTATCAATCTAACTCATATTATTAACCATATTATGCAGATATGATCGATCGAACGACAATTACTATACTTATTACACTTATTATTATCAATCTAACACATATTATTAGCCATATTATGCTTATATGATCGTTAGTACGACAATTACTGTACTCATTGCTTCTTATTATTATCAATCTAACTCATATTATTAACCATATTATGCAGATATGATCGATAGAACTACAATTACTATACTCATTACTCTTATTATTATCAATCTAACTCATATTATTAGCTATATTATGCTTATATGATCGATAGAACGACAATTACTATACTCACTACTCTTAGTATTATCAATCTAACTCATATTATTAGCCATATTATGCTTATATTATCGATAGAACGACAACTACTATACTTATTACTGTTACTATTATCAATCTAACTCACATTATTAGCCATATTATGCTTATATGATCGATAGTACGACAATTACTATACTCATTACTCTTATTATTATCAATCTAACTCATATGATTAACCATATTATGCAGATATGATCGATCGAACGACAATTACTATACTTATTACACTTATTATTATCAATCTAACACATATTATTAGCCATATTATGCTTATATGATCGATAGTACGACAATTACTATACTCATTGCTCTTATTATTATCAATCTAACTCATATTATTAACCATATTATGCTTATATTATCGATAGAACGACAATTACTATACTTATTACTGTTATTATTATCAATCTAACTCATATTATTAGCCATATTATGCTTAAATGATCGATAGAACGACAATTACTATACTCACTGCTCTTAGTATTATCACTCTAACTCATATTATTAGCCTTATTATGCTTATATGATCGATAGAACGACAATTACTGTACTTATTACTCTTATTATTATCAATCTAACTCATATTATTAACCATATTATGCAGATATGATCGATAGAACGACAATTACTATACTCATTACTCTTATTATTATCAATCTAACTCATATTATTAGCCATATTCTGCTTATATGATCGATAGAATGACAATTACTATACTTATTACTCTTATTATTATAAATCTAACTCATATTATTAGCCATATTATGCGTATATGATCGATAGAAAGACAATTACTATACTCATTACTCTTATTATTATCAATCTAACTCATATTATTAGCCATATTCTGCTTATATGATCGATAGAACGACAATTACTATACTCACTACTCTTAGTATTATCAATCTAACTCATATTATTAGCCATATTATGCTTATATTATCGATAGAACGACAATTACTATACTTATTACTGTTATTATTATCAATCTAACTCATATTATTAGCCATATTATGCTTATATGATCGATAGAATGAGAATTACTATACTCACTACTCTTAGTATTATCACTCTAACTCATATTATTAGCCATATTATGCTCATATGATCGAGATAACAACAATTACTATACTTATTACTCTTATTATTATCAATCTAACTCATATTATTAGCCATATTATGCTTAAATGATCGATAGAACGACAATTACTATACTCATTACTCTTATTATTATCAATCTAACTCATATTATTAGCCATAATGTGCTTATATGATCGGTAGAACGACAATTACTATACTCATTACTCTTATTATTATCAATCTAACTCATATTATTACCCATATTATGCTGATATGATTGATAGAACGACATTCACTATACTTATTACACTCACTATTATCAATCTAACTCATATTATTAACAATATTATGCAGATATGATCGATAGAACGACAATTACTATACTTATTACTCTTATTATTATCACTCTAACTCATATTATTAACCATATTATGCTTATATGATCGATAGAACGACAATTACTATACTCATTACTCTTATTATTATCAATCTAACTCATGCTATTAGCCATATTATGGTTATATGATCGATATAACGACAATTACTATACTTAATACTCATATTATCTTCAATCTAACTCATATTATTAACCATATTATGCAGATGTGATCGATAGAACGACAATTACTATACTTATTACTCTTATTATTATCAATCTAACTCATATTATTACCCATATTATGCTGATATGATTGATAGAACGACATTCACTATACTTATTACACTCACTATTATCAATCTAACTCATATTATTAACAATATTATGCAGATATGATCGATAGAACGACAATTACTATACTTATTACTCTTATTATTATCATTCTAACTCATATTATTAACCATATTATGCTTATATGGTCGATAGAACGACAATTACTATACTTATTATTCTTATTTTTATCAACCCAACTCATATTATTCGCCATATTATGCTTAAATGATCGATAGAACGTCAATTACTATACTTATTACTCTTATTATTATCAATCTAACTCATATTATTAGCCATATTATGCTTATATGATCGATAGAACGACAATTACTATACTCACTACTCTTAGTATTATCAATCTAACTCATATTATTAGCCATATTATGCTTATATTATCGATAGAACGACAACTACTATACTTATTACTGTTACTATTATCAATCTAACTCACATTATTAGCCATATTATGCTTATATGATCGATAGTACGACAATTACTATACTCATTACTCTTATTATTATCAATCTAACTCATATGATTAACCATATTATGCAGATATGATCGATCGAACGACAATTACTATACTTATTACACTTATTATTATCAATCTAACACATATTATTAGCCATATTATGCTTATATGATCGATAGTACGACAATTACTATACTCATTGCTCTTATTATTATCAATCTAACTCATATTATTAACCATATTATGCTTATATTATCGATAGAACGACAATTACTATACTTATTACTGTTATTATTATCAATCTAACTCATATTATTAGCCATATTATGCTTAAATGATCGATAGAACGACAATTACTATACTCACTGCTCTTAGTATTATCACTCTAACTCATATTATTAGCCTTATTATGCTTATATGATCGATAGAAAGACAATTACTATACTCATTACTCTTATTATTATCAATCTAACTCATATTATTAGCCATATTCTGCTTATATGATCGATAGAACGACAATTACTATACTCACTACTCTTAGTATTATCAATCTAACTCATATTATTAGCCATATTATGCTTATATTATCGATAGAACGACAATTACTATACTTATTACTGTTATTATTATCAATCTAACTCATATTATTAGCCATATTATGCTTATATGATCGATAGAATGAGAATTACTATACTCACTACTCTTAGTATTATCACTCTAACTCATATTATTAGCCATATTATGCTCATATGATCGAGATAACAACAATTACTATACTTATTACTCTTATTATTATCAATCTAACTCATATTATTAGCCATATTATGCTTAAATGATCGATAGAACGACAATTACTATACTCATTACTCTTATTATTATCAATCTAACTCATATTATTAGCCATAATGTGCTTATATGATCGGTAGAACGACAATTACTATACTCATTACTCTTATTATTATCAATCTAACTCATATTATTACCCATATTATGCTGATATGATTGATAGAACGACATTCACTATACTTATTACACTCACTATTATCAATCTAACTCATATTATTAACAATATTATGCAGATATGATCGATAAACGACAATTACTATACTTATTACTCTTATTATTATCATTCTAACTCATATTATTAACCATATTATGCTTATATGGTCGATAGAACGACAATTACTATACTTATTATTCTTATTTTTATCAACCCAACTCATATTATTCGCCATATTATGCTTAAATGATCGATAGAACGTCAATTACTATACTTATTACTCTTATTATTATCAATCTAACTCATATTATTAGCCATATTATGCTTATATGATCGATAGAACGACAATTACTATACTTGTTACTCTTATTATTATCAATCTAACTCATATTATTAGCCATATTGTGCTTATATGAGCGATAGAACGACAATTACTATATTTATTACACTCACTATTATCAATCTAACCCATATTATTAGCCATATTGTGCTTATATGATCGATAGAACGACAATTACTATACTTATTACTCTTATTATTATAAATCTAACTCATATTATTAGCCATATTATGCTTATATGATCGATAGAACGACAATTACTATACTCATTTCTCTTATTGTTATCAATCTAACTCATATTATTAGCCATATTATGCTTATATGATCGATAGAACGACAATTACTATACTCACTACTCTTAGTATTATCAATCTAACTCATATTATTAGCCATATTATGCTTATATGATCGATCGAACGACAATTACTATACTTATTACACTTATTATTATCAATCTAACTCATATTATTAGCCATATTATGCTTATATGATCGATAGAACGACAATTACTGTACTCATTGCTCTTATTATTATCAATCTAACTCATATTATTAACCATATTATGCAATTATGATCGGTAGAACGACAATTACTATACTTATTACACTTATTATTATCAATCCTACTCATATTATTAGCCATATGATGCTTATATGATCGATAGAACGACAATTACTATACTTATTACTCTTATTATTATCAATCTAACTCATATTATTAGCCATATTGTTATTACATGAGCGATAGAACGACAATTACTATATTTATTACACTCACTATTATCAATCTAACTCATATTATTAACCATATTATGCAGATATGATCGATAGAACGACAATTACTATACTCATTACTCTTATTATTATCAATCTAACTCATGCTATTAGCCATATTATGGTTATATGATCGATATAACGACAATTACTATACTTAATACTCTTATTATTATCAATCTAACTCATATTATTAACCATATTATGCAGATATGATCGATAGAACGACAATTACTATACTTATTACTCTTATTATTATCAATCTAACTCATATTATTAGCCATATTGTGCTTATATGATCGATAGAACGACAATTACTATACTTATTACTCTTATTATTATAAATCTAACTCATATTATTAGCCATATTATGCTTATATGATCGATAGAACGACAATTACTATACTTATTACTCTTATTATTATGAATCCAACTCATATTATTACCCATATTATGCTGATATGATCGATCGAACGACAATTACTATACTTATTACACTTATTATTATCAATCTAACACATATTATTAGCCATATTATGCTTATATGATCGATAGTACGACAATTACTATACTCACTGCTCTTATTATTATCAATCTAACTCATATTATTAACCATATTATGCAGATATGATCGATAGAACTACAATTACTATACTCATTACTCTTATTATTATCAATCTAACTCATATTATTAGCCATATTATGCTTATATGATCGATAGAACGACAATTACTATACTCACTAAACTTAGTATTATCAATCTAACTCATATTATTAGCCATATTATGCTTATATTATCGATAGAACGACAATTACTATACTTATTACTGTTACTATTATCAATCTAACTCATATAATTAACCATATTATGCTTATATGATCGATAGAATGAGAATTACTATATTCACTACTCTTAGTATTATCACTCTAACTCATATTATTAACCATATTATGCAGATATGATCGATAGAACGACAATTACTATACTTATTACTCTTATTATTATCAATCTAACTCATATTATTAGCCATATTATGCTTATATGATCGATAGAACGACAATTACTATACTCATTTCTCTTATTATTATCAATCTAACTCATATTATTAGCCATATTATGCTTATATGATCGATAGGACGACAATTACTATACTCACTACTCTTAGTATTATCAATCTAACTCATATTATTAGCCATATTATGCTTATATTATCGATAGAACGACAATTACTATACTTATTACTGTTATTATTATCAATCTAACTCATATTATTAGCCATATTATGCTTATATGATCGATCGAACGACAATTACTATACTTATTACACTTATTATTATCAATCTAACTCATATTATTAGCCATATTATGCTTATATGATCGATAGTACGACAATTACTATACTCATTGCTCTTATTATTATCAATCTAACTCATATTATTAACCATATTATGCAGATATGATCGGTAGAACGACATTCACTATACTTATTTCACTCACTATTATCAATCTAACTCATATTATTAGCCATATGATGCTTATATGATCGATAGAACGACAATTACTATACTTATTACTCTTATTATTATCAATCTAACTCATATTATTAGCCATATTGTGATTACATGAGCGATAGAACGACAATTACTATATTTATTACACTCACTATTATCAATCTAACTCATATTATTAACCATATTATGCAGATATGATCGATAGAACGACAATTACTATACTCATTACTCTTATTATTATCAATCTAACTCATATTATTAACCATATTATGCAGATATGATCGATAGAACGACAATTACTATACTTATTACTCTTATTATTATAAATCTAACTCATATTATTAGCCATATTATGCTTATATGATCGATAGAACGACAATTACTATACTTATTACTCTTATTATTATAAATCTAACTCATATTATTAGCCATATTATGCTTATATGATCGATAGAACGACAATTACTATACTCATTACTCTTATTATTATCAATCTAACTCATATTATTAGCCATATTCTGCTTATATGATCGATAGAACGACAATTACTATACTCACTACTCTTAGTATTATCAATCTAACTCATATTATTAGCCATATTATGCTTATATTATCGATAGAACGACAATTACTATACTTATGACTGTTATTATTATCAATCTAACTCATATTATTAGCCATATTATGCTTATATGATCGATAGAATAAGAATTACTATACTCACTACTCCTAGTATTATCACTCTAACTCATATTATTAGCCATATTATGCTCATATGATCGAGATAACAACAATTACTATACTTATTACTCTTATTATTATCAATCTAACTCATATTATTAGCCATATTATGCTTAAATGATCGATAGAACGACAATTACTATACTCATTACTCTTATTATTATCAATCTAACTCATATTATTAGCCATATTGTGCTTATATGATCGGTAGAACGACAATTACTATACTCATTACTCTTATTATTATCAATCTAACTCATATTATTAGCCATATTGTGCTTATATGATCGGTAGAACGACAATTACTATACTCATTACTCTTATTATTATCAATCCAACTCATATTATTACCCATATTATGCTGATATGATTGATAGAACGACATTCACTATACTTATTGCACTCACTATTATCAATCTAACTCATATTATTAACAATATTATGCAGATATGATCGATAGAACGACAATTACCATACTTATTACTCTTATTATTATCATTCTAAATCATATTATTAACCATATTATGCTTATATGATCGATAGAACGACAATTACTATACTTATTATTCTTATTTTTATCAACCCAACTCATATTATTCGCCATATTATGCTTAAATGATCGATAGAACGTCAATTACTATACTTATTACTCTTATTATTATCAATCTAACTCATATTATTAGCCATATTATGCTTATATGATCGATAGAACGACAATTACTATACTTGTTACTCTTATTATTATCAATCTAACTCATATTATTAGCCATATTGTGCTTATATGAGCTATAGAACGACAATTACTATATTTATTACACTCACTATTATCAATCTAACTCATATTATTAGCCATATTGTGCTTATATGATCGATAGAACGACAATTACTATACTCATTACTCTTATTATTATCAATCCAACTCATATTATTACCCATATTATGCTGATATGATTGATAGAACGACATTCACTATACTTATTACACTCACTATTATCAATCTAACTCATATTATTAACAATATTATGCAGATATGATCGATAGAACGATAATTACTATACTTATTACTCTTATTATTATCAATCTAACTCATATTATTAGCCATATTGTGCTTATATGAGCGATCGAACGACAATTACTATACTTATTACACTTATTATTATCAATCTAACTCATATTATTAGCCATATTATGCTTATATGATCGATAGTACGACAATTACTATACTCATTGCTCTTATTATTATCAATCTAACTCATATTATTAACCATATTATGCAATTATGATCGGTAGAACGACAATTACTATACTTATTACACTTATTATTATCAATCTAACTCATATTATTAGCCATATGATGCTTATATGATCGATAGAACGACAATTACTATACTTATTACTCTTATTATTATCAATCTAACTCATATTATTAGCCATATTGTGATTACATGAGCGATAGAACGACAATTACTATATTTATTACACTCACTATTATCAATCTAACTCATATTATTAACCATATTATGCAGATATGATCGATAGAACGACAATTACTATACTCATTACTCTTATTATTATCAATCTAACTCATGCTATTAGCCATATTATGCTTATATGATCGATAGTACGACAATTACTATACTCATTGCTCTTATTATTATCAATCTAACTCATATTATTAACCATATTATGCAATTATGATCGGTAGAACGACAATTACTATACTTATTACACTTATTATTATCAATCTAACTCATATTATTAGCCATATGATGCTTATATGATCGATAGAACTACAATTACTATACTCATTACTCTTATTATTATCAATCTAACTCATATTATTAGCCATATTATGCTTATATGATCGATAGAACGACAATTACTATACTTATTACTCTTATTATTATAAATCTAACTCATATTATTAGCCATATTATGCTTATATTATCGATAGAACGACAATTACTATACTTATTACTGTTACTATTATCAATCTAACTCATATTATTAGCCATATTATGCTTATATGATCGATAGAATGAGAATTACTATACTCACTACTCTTAGTATTATCACTCTAACTCATATTATTAGCCATATTATGCTCATATGATCGAGAGAACAACAATTACTATACTTATTACTCTTATTATTATCAATCTAACTCATATTATTAGCCATATTATGCTTAAATGATCGATAGAACGACAATTACTATACTTATTACTCCTATTATTATCAATCTAACTCATATTATTAGCCATATTGAGCTTATATGAGCGATAGAACGACAATTACTATATTTATTGCACTCACTATTATCAATCTAACTCACATTATTAGCCATATTATGCTTATATGATCGATAGTACGACAATTACTATACTCACTACTCTTATTATTATCAATCTAACTCATATTATTAGCCATATTATGCTTAAATGATCGATAGAACGACAATTACTATACTCACTGCTCTTAGTATTATCACTCTAACGCATATTATTAGCCTTATTATGCTTATATGATCGATAGAACGACAATTACTGTACTTATTACTCTTATTATTATCAATCTAACTCATATTATTAGCCATATTATGCTTATATGATCGATAGAACGACAATTACTATACTTATTACTCTTATTATTATCAATCTATCTCATATTATTAGCCATATTGTGCTTATATGAGCGATAGAACGACAATTACTATATTTATTACACTCACTATTATCAATCTAACTCATATTATTAACCACATTATGCAGATATGACCGATAGAACGACAATTACTATACTCATTACTCTTATTATTATCAATCTAACTCATGCTATTAGCCATATTATGGTTATATCATCGATATAACGACAATTACTATACTTATTACTCTTATTATTATCAATCTAACTCATATTATTAACCATATTATGCAGATATGATCGATAGAACGACAATTACTATACTTATTACTCTTATTATTATCAATCTAACTCATATTATTAGCCATATTGTGCTTATATGATCGATAGAACGACAATTACTATACTTATTACTCTTATTATTATAAATCTAACTCATATTATTAGCCATATTATGCTTATATGATCGATAGAACGACAATTACTATACTCATTACTCTTATTATTATCAATCTAACTCATATTATTAGCCATATTCTGCTTATATGATCGATAGAACGACAATTACTATACTCACTACTCTTAGTATTATCAATCTAACTCATATTATTAGCCATATTATGCTTATATTATCGATAGAACGACAATTACTATACTTATGACTGTTATTATTATCAATCTAACTCATATTATTAGCCATATTATGCTTATATGATCGATAGAATGAGAATTACTATACTCACTACTCTTAGTATTATCACTCTAACTCATATTATTAGCCATATTATGCTCATATGATCGAGATAACTACAATTACTATACTTATTACTCTTATTATTATCAATCTAACTCATATTATTAGCCATATTATGCTTAAATGATCGATAGAACGACAATTACTATACCCATTACTCTTATTATTATCAATCTAACTCATATTATTAGCCATAATGTGCTTATATGATCGGTAGAACGACAATTACTATACTCATTACTCTTATTATTATCAATCTAACTCATATTATTAGCCATATTGTGCTTATATGATCGGTAGAACGACAATTACTATACTCATTACTCTTATTATTATCAATCCAACTCATATTATTACCCATATTATGCTGATATGATTGATAGAACGACATTCACTATACTTATTTCACTCACTATTATCAATCTAACTCATATTATTAACAATATTATGCAGATATGATCGATAGAACGATAATTACTATACTTATTACTCTTATTATTATCATTCTAACTCATATTATTAACCATATTATGCTTATATGATCGATAGAACGACAATTACTATACTTATTATTCTTATTTTTATCAACCCAACTCATATTATTCGCCATATTATGCTTAAATGATCGATAGAACGTCAATTACTATACTTATTACTCTTATTATTATCAATCTAACTCATATTATTAGCCATATTATGCTTATATGATCGATAGAACGACAATTACTATACTTGTTACTCTTATTATTATCAATCTAACTCATATTATTAGTCATATTGTGCTTATATGAGCGATAGAACGACAATTACTATATTTATTACACTCACTATTATCAATCTAACTCATATTATTAGCCATATTGTGCTTATATGATCGATAGAACGACAATTACTATACTTATTACTCTTATTATTATAAATCTAACTCATATTATTAGCCATATTATGCTTATATGATCGATAGAACGACAATTACTATACTCATTTCTCTTATTATTATCAATCTAACTCATATTATTAGCCATATTATGCTCATATGATCGAGAGAACAACAATTACTATACTTATTACTCTTATTATTATCAATCTAACTCATATTATTAGCCATATTATGCTTAAATGATCGATAGAACGACAATTACTATACTTATTACTCCTATTATTATCAATCTAACTCATATTATTAGCCATATTGAGCTTATATGAGCGATAGAACGACAATTACTATATTTATTGCACTCACTATTATCAATCTAACTCACATTATTAGCCATATTATGCTTATATGATCGATAGTACGACAATTACTATACTCACTACTCTTATTGTTATCAATCTAACTCATATTATTAGCCATATTATGCTTAAATGATCGATAGAACGACAATTACTATACTCACTGCTCTTAGTATTATCACTCTAACGCATATTATTAGCCTTATTATGCTTATATGATCGATAGAACGACAATTACTGTACTTATTACTCTTATTATTATCAATCTAACTCATATTATTAGCCATATTATGCTTATATGATCGATAGAACGACAATTACTATACTTATTACTCTTATTATTATCAATCTATCTCATATTATTAGCCATATTGTGCTTATATGAGCGATAGAACGACAATTACTATATTTATTACACTCACTATTATCAATCTAACTCATATTATTAACCACATTATGCAGATATGACCGATAGAACGACAATTACTATACTCATTACTCTTATTATTATCAATCTAACTCATGCTATTAGCCATATTATGGTTATATCATCGATATAACGACAATTACTATACTTATTACTCTTATTATTATCAATCTAACTCATATTATTAACCATATTATGCAGATATGATCGATAGAACGACAATTACTATACTTATTACTCTTATTATTATCAATCTAACTCATATTATTAGCCATATTGTGCTTATATGATCGATAGAACGACAATTACTATACTTATTACTCTTATTATTATAAATCTAACTCATATTATTAGCCATATTATGCTTATATGATCGATAGAACGACAATTACTATACTCATTACTCTTATTATTATCAATCTAACTCATATTATTAGCCATATTCTGCTTATATGATCGATAGAACGACAATTACTATACTCACTACTCTTAGTATTATCAATCTAACTCATATTATTAGCCATATTATGCTTATATTATCGATAGAACGACAATTACTATACTTATGACTGTTATTATTATCAATCTAACTCATATTATTAGCCATATTATGCTTATATGATCGATAGAATGAGAATTACTATACTCACTACTCTTAGTATTATCACTCTAACTCATATTATTAGCCATATTATGCTCATATGATCGAGATAACTACAATTACTATACTTATTACTCTTATTATTATCAATCTAACTCATATTATTAGCCATATTATGCTTAAATGATCGATAGAACGACAATTACTATACCCATTACTCTTATTATTATCAATCTAACTCATATTATTAGCCATAATGTGCTTATATGATCGGTAGAACGACAATTACTATACTCATTACTCTTATTATTATCAATCTAACTCATATTATTAGCCATATTGTGCTTATATGATCGGTAGAACGACAATTACTATACTCATTACTCTTATTATTATCAATCCAACTCATATTATTACCCATATTATGCTGATATGATTGATAGAACGACATTCACTATACTTATTTCACTCACTATTATCAATCTAACTCATATTATTAACAATATTATGCAGATATGATCGATAGAACGATAATTACTATACTTATTACTCTTATTATTATCATTCTAACTCATATTATTAACCATATTATGCTTATATGATCGATAGAACGACAATTACTATACTTATTACACTTATTATTATCAATCTAACTCATATTATTAGCCATATTATGCTTATATGATCGATAGTACGACAATTACTATACTCATTGCTCTTATTATTATCAATCTAACTCATATTATTAACCATATTATGCAATTATGATCGGTAGAACGACAATTACTATACTTATTACACTTATTATTATCAATCTAACTCATATTATTAGCCATATGATGCTTATATGATCGATAGAACGACAATTACTATACTTATTACTCTTATTATTATCAATCTAACTCATATTATTAGCCATATTGTGATTACATGAGCGATAGAACGACAATTACTATATTTATTACACTCACTATTATCAATCTAACTCATATTATTAACCATATTATGCAGATATGATCGATAGAACGACAATTACTATACTCATTACTCTTATTATTATCAATCTAACTCATGCTATTAGCCATATTATGCTTATATGATCGATAGTACGACAATTACTATACTCATTGCTCTTATTATTATCAATCTAACTCATATTATTAACCATATTATGCAATTATGATCGGTAGAACGACAATTACTATACTTATTACACTTATTATTATCAATCTAACTCATATTATTAGCCATATGATGCTTATATGATCGATAGAACTACAATTACTATACTCATTACTCTTATTATTATCAATCTAACTCATATTATTAGCCATATTATGCTTATATGATCGATAGAACGACAATTACTATACTTATTACTCTTATTATTATAAATCTAACTCATATTATTAGCCATATTATGCTTATATTATCGATAGAACGACAATTACTATACTTATTACTGTTACTATTATCAATCTAACTCATATTATTAGCCATATTATGCTTATATGATCGATAGAATGAGAATTACTATACTCACTACTCTTAGTATTATCACTCTAACTCATATTATTAGCCATATTATGCTCATATGATCGAGAGAACAACAATTACTATACTTATTACTCTTATTATTATCAATCTAACTCATATTATTAGCCATATTATGCTTAAATGATCGATAGAACGACAATTACTATACTTATTACTCCTATTATTATCAATCTAACTCATATTATTAGCCATATTGAGCTTATATGAGCGATAGAACGACAATTACTATATTTATTGCACTCACTATTATCAATCTAACTCACATTATTAGCCATATTATGCTTATATGATCGATAGTACGACAATTACTATACTCACTACTCTTATTATTATCAATCTAACTCATATTATTAGCCATATTATGCTTAAATGATCGATAGAACGACAATTACTATACTCACTGCTCTTAGTATTATCACTCTAACGCATATTATTAGCCTTATTATGCTTATATGATCGATAGAACGACAATTACTGTACTTATTACTCTTATTATTATCAATCTAACTCATATTATTAGCCATATTATGCTTATATGATCGATAGAACGACAATTACTATACTTATTACTCTTATTATTATCAATCTATCTCATATTATTAGCCATATTGTGCTTATATGAGCGATAGAACGACAATTACTATATTTATTACACTCACTATTATCAATCTAACTCATATTATTAACCACATTATGCAGATATGACCGATAGAACGACAATTACTATACTCATTACTCTTATTATTATCAATCTAACTCATGCTATTAGCCATATTATGGTTATATCATCGATATAACGACAATTACTATACTTATTACTCTTATTATTATCAATCTAACTCATATTATTAACCATATTATGCAGATATGATCGATAGAACGACAATTACTATACTTATTACTCTTATTATTATCAATCTAACTCATATTATTAGCCATATTGTGCTTATATGATCGATAGAACGACAATTACTATACTTATTACTCTTATTATTATAAATCTAACTCATATTATTAGCCATATTATGCTTATATGATCGATAGAACGACAATTACTATACTCATTACTCTTATTATTATCAATCTAACTCATATTATTAGCCATATTCTGCTTATATGATCGATAGAACGACAATTACTATACTCACTACTCTTAGTATTATCAATCTAACTCATATTATTAGCCATATTATGCTTATATTATCGATAGAACGACAATTACTATACTTATGACTGTTATTATTATCAATCTAACTCATATTATTAGCCATATTATGCTTATATGATCGATAGAATGAGAATTACTATACTCACTACTCTTAGTATTATCACTCTAACTCATATTATTAGCCATATTATGCTCATATGATCGAGATAACTACAATTACTATACTTATTACTCTTATTATTATCAATCTAACTCATATTATTAGCCATATTATGCTTAAATGATCGATAGAACGACAATTACTATACCCATTACTCTTATTATTATCAATCTAACTCATATTATTAGCCATAATGTGCTTATATGATCGGTAGAACGACAATTACTATACTCATTACTCTTATTATTATCAATCTAACTCATATTATTAGCCATATTGTGCTTATATGATCGGTAGAACGACAATTACTATACTCATTACTCTTATTATTATCAATCCAACTCATATTATTACCCATATTATGCTGATATGATTGATAGAACGACATTCACTATACTTATTTCACTCACTATTATCAATCTAACTCATATTATTAACAATATTATGCAGATATGATCGATAGAACGATAATTACTATACTTATTACTCTTATTATTATCATTCTAACTCATATTATTAACCATATTATGCTTATATGATCGATAGAACGACAATTACTATACTTATTATTCTTATTTTTATCAACCCAACTCATATTATTCGCCATATTATGCTTAAATGATCGATAGAACGTCAATTACTATACTTATTACTCTTATTATTATCAATCTAACTCATATTATTAGCCATATTATGCTTATATGATCGATAGAACGACAATTACTATACTTGTTACTCTTATTATTATCAATCTAACTCATATTATTAGTCATATTGTGCTTATATGAGCGATAGAACGACAATTACTATATTTATTACACTCACTATTATCAATCTAACTCATATTATTAGCCATATTGTGCTTATATGATCGATAGAACGACAATTACTATACTTATTACTCTTATTATTATAAATCTAACTCATATTATTAGCCATATTATGCTTATATGATCGATAGAACGACAATTACTATACTCATTTCTCTTATTATTATCAATCTAACTCATATTATTAGCCATATTATGCTCATATGATCGAGAGAACAACAATTACTATACTTATTACTCTTATTATTATCAATCTAACTCATATTATTAGCCATATTATGCTTAAATGATCGATAGAACGACAATTACTATACTTATTACTCCTATTATTATCAATCTAACTCATATTATTAGCCATATTGAGCTTATATGAGCGATAGAACGACAATTACTATATTTATTGCACTCACTATTATCAATCTAACTCACATTATTAGCCATATTATGCTTATATGATCGATAGTACGACAATTACTATACTCACTACTCTTATTGTTATCAATCTAACTCATATTATTAGCCATATTATGCTTAAATGATCGATAGAACGACAATTACTATACTCACTGCTCTTAGTATTATCACTCTAACGCATATTATTAGCCTTATTATGCTTATATGATCGATAGAACGACAATTACTGTACTTATTACTCTTATTATTATCAATCTAACTCATATTATTAGCCATATTATGCTTATATGATCGATAGAACGACAATTACTATACTTATTACTCTTATTATTATCAATCTATCTCATATTATTAGCCATATTGTGCTTATATGAGCGATAGAACGACAATTACTATATTTATTACACTCACTATTATCAATCTAACTCATATTATTAACCACATTATGCAGATATGACCGATAGAACGACAATTACTATACTCATTACTCTTATTATTATCAATCTAACTCATGCTATTAGCCATATTATGGTTATATCATCGATATAACGACAATTACTATACTTATTACTCTTATTATTATCAATCTAACTCATATTATTAACCATATTATGCAGATATGATCGATAGAACGACAATTACTATACTTATTACTCTTATTATTATCAATCTAACTCATATTATTAGCCATATTGTGCTTATATGATCGATAGAACGACAATTACTATACTTATTACTCTTATTATTATAAATCTAACTCATATTATTAGCCATATTATGCTTATATGATCGATAGAACGACAATTACTATACTCATTACTCTTATTATTATCAATCTAACTCATATTATTAGCCATATTCTGCTTATATGATCGATAGAACGACAATTACTATACTCACTACTCTTAGTATTATCAATCTAACTCATATTATTAGCCATATTATGCTTATATTATCGATAGAACGACAATTACTATACTTATGACTGTTATTATTATCAATCTAACTCATATTATTAGCCATATTATGCTTATATGATCGATAGAATGAGAATTACTATACTCACTACTCTTAGTATTATCACTCTAACTCATATTATTAGCCATATTATGCTCATATGATCGAGATAACTACAATTACTATACTTATTACTCTTATTATTATCAATCTAACTCATATTATTAGCCATATTATGCTTAAATGATCGATAGAACGACAATTACTATACCCATTACTCTTATTATTATCAATCTAACTCATATTATTAGCCATAATGTGCTTATATGATCGGTAGAACGACAATTACTATACTCATTACTCTTATTATTATCAATCTAACTCATATTATTAGCCATATTGTGCTTATATGATCGGTAGAACGACAATTACTATACTCATTACTCTTATTATTATCAATCCAACTCATATTATTACCCATATTATGCTGATATGATTGATAGAACGACATTCACTATACTTATTTCACTCACTATTATCAATCTAACTCATATTATTAACAATATTATGCAGATATGATCGATAGAACGATAATTACTATACTTATTACTCTTATTATTATCATTCTAACTCATATTATTAACCATATTATGCTTATATGATCGATAGAACGACAATTACTATACTTATTATTCTTATTTTTATCAACCCAACTCATATTATTCGCCATATTATGCTTAAATGATCGATAGAACGTCAATTACTATACTTATTACTCTTATTATTATCAATCTAACTCATATTATTAGCCATATTATGCTTATATGATCGATAGAACGACAATTACTATACTTGTTACTCTTATTATTATCAATCTAACTCATATTATTAGTCATATTGTGCTTATATGAGCGATAGAACGACAATTACTATATTTATTACACTCACTATTATCAATCTAACTCATATTATTAGCCATATTGTGCTTATATGATCGATAGAACGACAATTACTATACTTATTACTCTTATTATTATAAATCTAACTCATATTATTAGCCATATTATGCTTATATGATCGATAGAACGACAATTACTATACTCATTTCTCTTATTATTATCAATCTAACTCATATTATTAGCCATATTATGCTCATATGATCGAGAGAACAACAATTACTATACTTATTACTCTTATTATTATCAATCTAACTCATATTATTAGCCATATTATGCTTATATGATCGATAGAACGACAATTACTATACTTATTACTCCTATTATTATCAATCTAACTCATATTATTAGCCATATTGAGCTTATATGAGCGATAGAACGACAATTACTATATTTATTGCACTCACTATTATCAATCTAACTCACATTATTAGCCATATTATGCTTATATGATCGATAGTACGACAATTACTATACTCATTACTCTTATTATTATCAATCTAACTCATATTATTAGCCATATTATGCTTAAATGATCGATAGAACGACAATTACTATACTCACTGCTCTTAGTATTATCACTCTAACGCATATTATTAGCCTTATTATGCTTATATGATCGATAGAACGACAATTACTGTACTTATTACTCTTATTATTATCAATCTAACTCATATTATTAGCCATATTATGCTTATATGATCGATAGAACGACAATTACTATACTTATTACTCTTATTATTATCAATCTATCTCATATTATTAGCCATATTGTGCTTATATGAGCGATAGAACGACAATTACTATATTTATTACACTCACTATTATCAATCTAACTCATATTATTAACCATATTATGCAGATATGACCGATAGAACGACAATTACTATACTCATTACTCTTATTATTATCAATCTAACTCATGCTATTAGCCATATTATGGTTATATGATCAATATAACGACAATTACTATACTTATTACTCTTATTATTATCAATCTAACTCATATTATTAACCATATTATGCAGATATGATCGATAGAACGACAATTACTATACTTATTACTCTTATTATTATCAATCTAACTCATATTATTAGCCATATTGTGCTTATATGATCGATAGAACGACAATTACTATACTTATTACTCTTATTATTATAAATCTAACTCATATTATTAGCCATATTATGCTTATATGATCGATAGAACGACAATTACTATACTCATTACTCTTATTATTATCAATCTAACTCATATTATTAGCCATATTCTGCTTATATGATCGATAGAACGACAATTACTATACTCACTACTCTTAGTATTATCAATCTAACTCATATTATTAGCCATATTATGCTCATATGATCGAGATAACAACAATTACTATACTTATTGCTCTTATTATTATCAATCTAACTCATATTATTAGCCATATTATGCTTAAATGATCGATAGAACGACAATTACTATACTCATTACTCTTATTATTATCAATCTAACTCATATTATTAGCCATAATGTGCTTATATGATCGGTAGAACGACAATTACTATACTCATTACTCTTATTATTATCAATCTAACTCATATTATTAGCCATATTGTGCTTATATGATCGGTAGAACGACAATTACTATACTCATTACTCTTATTATTATCAATCCAACTCATATTATTACCCATATTATGCTGATATGATTGATAGAAAGACATTCACTATACTTATTACACTCACTATTATCAATCTAACTCATATTATTAACAATATTATGCAGATATGATCGATAGAACGATAATTACTATACTTATTACTCTTATTATTATCATTCTAACTCATATTATTAACCATATTATGCTTATATGATCGATAGAACGACAATTACTATACTTATTATTCTTATTTTTATCAACCCAACTCATATTATTCGCCATATTATGCTTAAATGATCGATAGAACGTCAATTACTATACTTATTACTCTTATTATTATCAATCTAACTCATATTATTAGCCATATTATGCTTATATGATCGATAGAACGACAATTACTATACTTGTTACTCTTATTATTATCAATCTAACTCATATTACTAGCCATATTGTGCTTATATGAGCGATAGAACGACAATTACTATATTTATTACACTCACTATTATCAATCTAACTCATATTATTAGCCATATTGTGCTTATATGATCGATAGAACGACAATTACTATACTTATTACTCTTATTATTATAAATCTAACTCATATTATTAGCCATATTATGCTTATATGATCGATAGAACGACAATTACTATACTCATTTCTCTTATTATTATCAATCTAACTCATATTATTAGCCATATTATGCTTATATGATCGATAGGACGACAATTACTATACTCACTACTCTTAGTATTATCAATCTAACTCATATTATTAGCCATATTATGCTTATATTATCGATAGAACGACAATTACTATACTTATTACTGTTATTATTATCAATCTAACTCATATTATTAGCCATATTATGCTTATATGATCGATCGAACGACAATTACTATACTTATTACACTTATTGTTATCAATCTAACTCATATTATTAGCCATATTATGCTTATATGATCGATAGTACGGCAATTACTATACTCATTGCTCTTATTATTATCAACCTAACTCATATTATTAACCATATTATGCAATTATGATCGGTAGAACGACAATTACTATACTTATTACACTTATTATTATCAATCTAACTCATATTATTAGCCATATGATGCTTATATGATCGATAGAACGACAATTACTATACTTATTACTCTTATTATTATCAATCTAACTCATATTATTAGCCATATTGTGATTACATGAGCGATAGAACGACAATTACTATACTCACTACTCTTAGTATTATCAATCTAACTCATATTATTAGCCATATTATGCTTATATTATCGATAGAACGACAATTACTATACTTATGACTGTTATTATTATCAATCTAACTCATATTATTAGCCATATTATGCTTATATGATCGATAGAATGAGAATTACTATACTCACTACTCTTAGTATTATCACTCTAACTCATATTATTAGCCATATTATGCTCATATGATCGAGATAACAACAATTACTATACTTATTACTCTTATTATTATCAATCTAACTCATATTATTAGCCATATTATGCTTAAATGATCGATAGAACGACAATTACTATACTCATTACTCTTATTATTATCAATCTAACTCATATTATTAGCCATAATGTGCTTATATGATCGGTAGAACGACAATTACTATACTCATTACTCTTATTATTATCAATCTAACTCATATTATTAGCCATATTGTGCTTATATGATCGGTAGAACGACAATTACTATACTCATTACTCTTATTATTATCAATCCAACTCATATTATTACCCATATTATGCTGATATGATTGATAGAACGACATTCACTATACTTATTACACTCACTATTATCAATCTAACTCATATTATTAACAATATTATGCAGATATGATCGATAGAACGATAATTACTGTACTTATTACTCTTATTATTATCAATCTAACTCATATTATTAGCCATATTATGCTTATATGATCGATAGAACGACAATTACTATACTTATTACTCTTATTATTATCAATCTATCTCATATTATTAGCCATATTGTGCTTATATGAGCGATAGAACGACAATTACTATATTTATTACACTCACTATTATCAATCTAACTCATATTATTAACCATATTATGCAGATATGACCGATAGAACGACAATTACTATACTTATTACTCTTATTATTATCAATCTATCTCATATTATTAGCCATATTGTGCTTATATGAGCGATAGAACGACAATTACTATATTTATTACACTCACTATTATCAATCTAACTCATATTATTAACCATATTATGCAGATATGACCGATAGAACGACAATTACTATACTCATTACTCTTATTATTATCAATCTAACTCATGCTATTAGCCATATTATGGTTATATGATCAATATAACGACAATTACTATACTTATTACTCTTATTATTATCAATCTAACTCATATTATTAACCATATTATGCAGATATGATCGATAGAACGACAATTACTATACTTATTACTCTTATTATTATCAATCTAACTCATATTATTAGCCATATTGTGCTTATATGATCGATAGAACGACAATTACTATACTTATTACTCTTATTATTATAAATCTAACTCATATTATTAGCCATATTATGCTTATATGATCGATAGAACGACAATTACTATACTCATTACTCTTATTATTATCAATCTAACTCATATTATTAGCCATATTCTGCTTATATGATCGATAGAACGACAATTACTATACTCACTACTCTTAGTATTATCAATCTAACTCATATTATTAGCCATATTATGCTTATATTATCGATAGAACGACAATTACT